>NC_140966.1:4407500-4415000 GCF_056783735.1 Eptatretus burgeri
CCGATTGTTAGTTAGTTTCGTTTCGGATTGTTAGTTAATTTGCTGTCCGATTGTTAGTTTGGTGTCGGATTGTTAGTTCGTTTGGTGTCCGATTGTTAGTTAGTTTGGTGTCGGATTGTTAGTTAGTTTGGTGTCCGATTGTTAGTTAGTTTGGTGTCGGATTGTTAGTTAGTTTGGTGTCCGATTGTTACTTAGTTCGGTGTCGGATTGTTAGTTACTTTGGTGTCGGATTGTTAGTTAGTTTGGTGTCCGATTGTTCGTTAGTTTGGTGTCGGATTGTTAGTTAGTTTGGTGTCCGATTGTTGGTTAGTTTGGTGTCCGATTGTTAGTTAGTTTGGTGTCCGATTGTTAGTTAGTTTAGTGTCTGATTGTTCGTTAGTTTGGTGTCCAGTTGTTAGTTAGTTTGGTGTCCGGTTGTTAGTTAGTTTAGTGTCCGATTGTTAGTTAGTTTGGTGTCGGATTGTTAGTTAGTTTGGTGTCCGATTGTTAGTTAGTTTGGTGTCGGATTGTTAGTTGGTTTGGTGTCGGATTGTTAGTTAGTTTGGTGTCGGATTGTTAGTTAGTTTGGTGTCCGATTGTTAGTTAGTTTAGTGTCGGATTGTTAGTTAGTTTGGTGTCCGATTGTTAGTTAGTTTCGTTTCGGATTGTTAGTTAATTTGGTGTCCGATTGTTAGTTTGGTGTCGGATTGTTAGTTAGTTTGGTGTCGGATTGTTAGTTAGTTTGGTGTCCGATTGTTAGTTAGTTTGGTGTCCGATTGTTCGTTAGTTTGGTGTCGGATTGTTAGTTAGTTTGGTGTCCGATTGTTAGTTAGTTTGGTGTCGGATTGTTAGTTAGTTTGGTGTCCGATTGTTCGTTAGTTTGGTGTCCGATTGTTAGTTAGTTTGGTGTCCGATTGTTAGTTAGTTTAGTGTCCGATTGTTAGTTAGTTTGGTGTCCGGTTGTTAGTTAGTTTGGTGTCCGGTTGTTAGTTAGTTTGGTGTCGGATTGTTAATGAATCACTTTCTCTTATTCCGTGTCCACAGCCGACAGATTAAAAACAAATTACCATTCACACCTTTTCCAGGAGTCCGAATTCATGTCCATCCGTTTAACCGAACGTGCACGTGCTCCCCACGTCAGAGGTGACGCGTCACGGAATTTTGAAATTCGCGCCATTTCGGTTCCCACGGTCCCAACCCCAACGATCCCGCCGACTAATCAACGTAAGAATACTAACGAATTACGTTGCGATGATGAAAAGGATTGACAGTCGAGGTGCACACGTTTACCTTGACGTTGTCCGACTTGGATTCCAATATTGACCCAGCTGTAAACTCCCACGCTGGTTTTTCACATACAAGGCGAGACATCAATCTGTCCGCCATCGCTCGGAATGATCGGGGACGAACCGACCAGGTGTAAATGTGGAGGCCGAAAGTGACCAGGTATAGGTATTAAGGAAAGCTATAAAGGATAAGTCGAAGGCATTTGACATGTACAAAATAACGGGACTCGAGTCAGACTTGAATCAGTACATCCAGAAGGTGTAAACAGAGGGGAGTTTTAAAAAATAACAACCAGGGTGTGTGTGCTCCGTTAGGGCCCTGTCACACCTTGACGTTTTAGCCAGCGTATGGCAAGGTCTCAAAATGTATGTAAAACGCTGGCGTACACTTCACTATTGATGTTTTAAAAAAAAGTTTTGGGCGTATCATAACGTGTTGGACGTATGCATAACGTACACAGAACGTTTCAATCACATAGATAACTTATACCAAGGAATGCTGAGCGTGTTGTCAGCGTTCACAACCTATGCCCAACGATAGTCTAACTTATGCATTGCGTGCGGCAGTGTATCGCCGGCGATCACGTGGCGTAGGCTATTAATAGGCTGCCGCTCAACGATTTAAATCATAACTGCACTCGACATCGAAGTGTCAACATCACCGTCATACCGAAGAAAAAAAAAAAAAAAACAGGGAGTCTGGAACACTGACGCAAACCATTACCTTGACGTGTTTCGACTTATGAGTAACGTACAAGTAACGTGTGTCAACGTGTATCAACGATCGCGTAACATGCCTACAACTTATGGCCAGCGTATGCGGAACGTGTGTCATACGCCGAGTACGTCGAGAAATTTTCAACATGCTGAAAATTTCTCGACGTACTCGGCGTATGATGACGTACTCAGCGTACTACGATGTATGCCAACATACTACAACGTATGCCAGTGTGCTCTTAACGTATGCAAAACGTACCCACAACGTATCCGACGTGTTCCAGCTTGGTTCGGCAAATTTTTCATACATCGGCATACGCTGGCTAAAACGTCAAGGTGTGACAGCGGCTTGACACTTCAATGTCTAGTGCGGTTATGATTTGAATCGTCGAACCGCAGCCTATTTATAGCCTATGCCACGTGATCGCCGGTGATACACTGCCGCACGCAATGCATAAGTTAGACGATCGTTGGGCATAGGTTGTGAACGCCGACAACACGCTCAGCATTCGTTTGTATAAGTTATCGATATGTGATTGAAACGTCTGTGTACATTACTAATACGTTATGCATACATCCAACACGTTATGATATGCCCAAAACTTAAAAAAAACATCAATAGTTTAGCGTACGCCAGTGTTTTACATACATTTTGAGACCTTGCCATACGCTGGCAAAAACATCAAGGTGTGACAGGGCCTTTAGCAACATTCGCGGTGCTTGCCGCTTGCCAAGCAGTTCGCTTGATCAAAAGTGATCGAACAAGCACTCCAACGGAACGGAATGCTCGGAACCGCTTGACAACATGGCGGTGTCCATGGAAACATTGCCATGCCTTTGAGCGAGCTGTGCAGCATGTTCCACCATCCGTGCTATAAAGACGTTTCACCGCATCTACCAGCTGCCGCGTAAAACGTTACCATCCTCGAGATACACAATTAAAACGCTTCACCGCATCTATTACGAGCTGCTCAAGATGTCACCCACCTTGCGAGATACACAATTAAAACGCTTCACCGCATCTATTACTAGCTGCTGAAGATGTCACCCACCTTGCGAGATACACATTTAAAATGCTTCACCGCATCTATTACGAGCTGCTGAAGATATCACCCACCTTGCGAGATACACATTTAAAACGCTTCACCGCATCTATTACGAGCTGCTGAAGGTGTCACCCACCTTGCGAGATACACAATTAAAACGCTTCACCGCATCTATTACGAGCTGCTGAAGGTGTCACCCACCTTGCGAGATACACAATTAAAACGCTTCACCGCATCTATTACGAGCTGCTGAAGATGTCACCCACCTTGCGAGATACACAATTAAAACGCTTCACCGCATCTATTACGAGCTGCTCAAGATGTCACCCACCTTGCGAGATACACAATTAAAACGCTTCACCGCATCTATTACTAGCTGCTGAAGATGTCACCCACCTTGTGAGATACACATTTAAAACACTTCACCGCATCTATTACGAGCTGCTGAAGATGTCACCCACCTTGCGAGATACACAATCCAAACGCTTCACCGCATCTATTACGAGCTGCTGAAGATATCACCCACCTTGCGAGATACACATTTAAAATGCTTCACCGCATCTATTACGAGCTGCTGAAGATGTCACCCACCTTGCGAGTCACACAATTAAAACGCTTCACCGCATCTAATACGAGCTCCTGAAGATGTCACCCACCTTGCGAGTCGCACAATTAAATTGCTTCACCCCATCTACCACCTGCGTAAAAAGTTAGCACCTGCCAACATCCCCCACAAACAATAGTCAGACTACTCTTCACTGCCACAACTACCCATATTTTACTTGTGTGCAGTGTGTTCTGGGTCTCAATCATTCTTCTCGTCCCGCTGCCTTGACCTGTGTATTTGCCTCTCGCTCTGCTCATTGATCAAACATGGATTCCAAGCGCAAGACCAGTGCGTTGACTGCCAAGAGGCAGAAGAAAATGATGATCCTGAGCGACAAAGCGGAGCTGCTGGACCGGCTGTTGGGAGTACAGAGTGTATGGAGTAAAGAAAGCCACCGTTCGCGACATACGGAAGAACGAGAAGGCAATCCCGGAAAGTGTTGTGGCGAGGACTGTACCGAGCACCAAAGTGGTCAACCACGTCCAGGATGTCCACAAAGAAAGGATGGAGATTTCGTTTGTTATTACTTTATAATTGTTTAAATGGTTCCTCATCTGGTCCCTAATTAATGTCTCCAGCACCTTCCCCACAACTGAAGTCAAACTAACAGGTCTATAGTTTCCCAATTCTTCTCTGGATCCTTTATTAAATAATGGTTTTACATTTGCTACTCTCCAATCCTCCGGTACCTGTCCTGACTCCAGTGAACTATTGAAAATATCCGTTAACATCTCGCTTACCTGATCAGCTACCTCCATTAATACTCTTGGTTGCATATTACCTTGACCCGGAGTCTTATCTTCTCTTAGATTACCTCGCTGTTCCTTTACCTCCTCCTCTCCAACCTGGATCTTCTGTAAAAGCCCTTCCTTACCTCCTCAATAGATACTCTCAGCTATTGGCAATTCTCCTGACTGTTCTTGTATAAATTTGAAGAAAAAATACCTGTTTAATAAGCCTGACATCTCACTTTCATCACTAACCACTCTCCCGGTGCTATTCCTCAATGGGCCCACACCTATTCTCCTATTCTTTTCCCCTGATATACTTAAAGAAACCCTTGTTATTATGTTTAATATTCTTAGCCATGTCCTTCTCATCCTCTCTTTTGGCTTGCCGAGTTATTTTCTCCACTTGCCTCTGTTTACTCCGATAATGATATAAATCTAACTCCAGTCCTGTTATTTTAAACCTAATAAATGCCTTTTGCTTCTCCTGAATAGCGTTCCTTATCTCACTGCTCAACCACCCTGGTCTCTTTCTGTTTCTAGTTTTACACCTCATTGGAATGTACTTACTCTAACCTCTACACTTTTGTTCCTTAAAGGTTTCCCATTTTTCTGATTCTGATTGTCCTGTTGTTAGAGTCTCCCAATCTACATCACTCAATTCTCTCCTCATACCCTCAAGGTTTGCCTTCCTGAAATCTAATAGCTTTACCCTACATTCCTGAACTCCAACCCTTAACAGAATCCTTGCACACACAATGTTATGGTCACTTGCTCCTTCATGCACCCCGACCTCCACCTCCTCCACCATATTGGGATCGTTACTTAAAAGGAGGTCAAACACTGCATTCCCTCTCATGGGATTATCTACAAACTGGGTGAAAAAGGAATCCTAGACTAAAACAAGACTGGAAGCCCCACCAAAACTGATCGATCTGATATCTGAACTCCACTCTGGTACTGAGAGTGCTGTGAGATGTGGTGGTACCATCTCTGACTTATTTCCAGTTGTTACTGGAGTTCATCAGGGGTGTGTACTGGCCCCCACACTTTTCAGCACTTTATGCACTGGATTCTGGGGAGGATGTCAAAGAGATCAAGCTGCGGTGCATCGTTTGGGAATGTCAAGATCTCTGACCTTGATTTCTCAGATGATGCAGTCATCTTTGCAGAGACTTTAGATATCCTTTTGGGGGCCCTCGAGGTGCTGAATGAGGAGTCGGAGCCGCTGGGATTATGGGTGTCCTAGGTCAAAACTAAGATTCAGGCTTTCAATGACATCTTGGATGCTGCTGTCCTGTCTGTACTATTTGTGGTGAGGATGTTGAGGTCATGGAGAGATTCATTTACCTTGGAAGTGATATTCATGTCTCTGCTGGCTGCGAGTCAGAGGTCAATAGATGTTTGGGTCGGGGCCTAGGGAGTCATGGATTCACTGGATAATGGGTGTGGCGCTGCCGTCACCTGTGCGGGAGGACGAAAGTCCAAGTCTTCAGGTCCTTGGTGCTTCCAGTCTTACTCTATGGATGTGAGACTTTGACTCTGACCAGGGATCTGAGACGGACACTTCATTCCTTTGGTACCAGGTCTCATCGGAGAATCCTTGGCTATCACTGATTGGACTTTGTGTCCAGCGAGCGGTTGTTGAGAGAGACTCAAATGAGATTTGTTACCTGCCTAGTCCGTGAGCGTCAGCTGCGGCTGTATGGACATGTGGCTCGTTTTCCTGACGCTGATCCTGCTCACCAGATTCTCTCAGCGAGGGAGTCTCGTGAGTGGAGGAGGCCAGTGGGTCGACCACGTGCCTCGTGGTTGCAGCAGGTTGGTCGGCATCTCAAGGAGATGGGGATGGGCCAGGCTTCTGCCTGGGGGATGGCCAGACGGAGGCCCCTGGAGTACTGGCGGAAAGTGGACGCAGCGATGCGCTGCTCTGGCGCGTGCTCCCACACCTGACCATTTCTCTTCCTGAAATTCAATTTTTTTTTTTGCCTGTCCTTATAAATCACAATTACATCATCAGTTCCTTCCTTCATAGCTTCCTCACTCTCTGCTGACCAAAAAAAGCCTGAATTTCTTACTCAATTCCCACTGCAAACCTTGCTGCCCCCTTTCTATTTAACATGTGGCCTCTGGTCATCATTCAGGAAACACTCCTTTTGTCTCTGAAATGATTCCCACTGTTTATTAAATGTAAAACCTTCCTCCCTCCACTATTCTTCCAGCCATTGGTTGATATCTATCGCTCTGTTCATAATTTCTATATTGTTTCCTTATCTTGGGAGAATCCCAGAAAACAGGACCTCACGACCCTTTCCTGTCAGCCACTTTACTCACCCAACATCCTGTATCTATTTTTCAAAACCTCTGAGTAAACGTTCCCGACATCATTCGCTCGGAGGTGTACCACAACCAACTTCTTCCTTTTGTGACGCGATACCATATCGTTTACCCTTCCTTCAATGTCCCGAACTCCTGTTCGTTCAAAACTGCACACAATTCTGTTTACGATCCTTCCTGCCGAATGAGGAATCGACATTTTCAATTGTCTCATCGCCCACAAAAACTCCCATACCTGCTCCCGCGGCGCCCTCACCGCTGCCTGCTCCCGCGGCGCCCTCACCGCTGCCTGCTCCCGCGGCGCCCTCACCGCTGCCTGCTCCCGCGGCGCCCTCACCGCTGCCTGCTCCCGCGGCGCCCTCACCGCTGCCTGCTCCCGCGGCGCCCTCACCGCTGCCTGCTCCCGCGGCGCCCTCACCGCTGCCTGCTCCCGCGGCGCCCTCACCGCTGCCTGCTCCCGCGGCGCCCTCACCGCTGCCTGCTCCCGCGGCGCCCTCACCGCTGCCTGCTCCCGCGGCGCCCTCACCGCTGCCTGCTCCCGCGGCGCCCTCACCGCTGCCTGCTCCCGCGGCGCCCTCACCGCTGCCTGCTCCCGCGGCGCCCTCACCGCTGCCTGCTCCCGCGGCGCCCTCACCGCTGCCTGCTCCCGCGGCGCCCTCACCGCTGCCTGCTCCCGCGGCGCCCTCACCGCTGCCTGCTCCCGCGGCGCCCTCACCGCTGCCTGCTCTCGCGGCGCCCTCACCGCTGCCTGCTCTCGCGGCGCCCTCACCGCTGCCTGCTCTCGCGGAGCCCTCACCGCT
>NC_140966.1:4420000-4427500 GCF_056783735.1 Eptatretus burgeri
CCCCCCTTCCCCGTCTCCCCCTTCCCCGTCTCCCCCTTCCCGTCTCCCCCTTCCCCGTCTCCCCCTTCCCCGTCTCCCCCTTCCCCGTCTCCCCCTTCCCCCCTCTCCCCCTTCCCCCCCTCTCCCCGTCTCCCCCTTCCCCGTCTCCCCCTTCCCCCCTCTCCCCGTCTCCCCCTTCCCCGTCTCCCCCTTCCCCGTCTCCCCCTTCCCCCTCTCCCCCCTTCCCCCCTCTCCCCGTCTCCCCCTCTCTCCCGTCTCCCCCTCTCCCCGTCTCCCCCCTCTCCCCGTCTCCCCCCTCTCCCCCGTCTCCCCCCTCTCCCCGTCTCCCCCCCTCTCCCCCGTCTCCCCCTCTCCCCCGTCTCCCCCCTCTCCCCCGTCTCCCCCTCTCCCCCGTCTCCCCCCTCTCCCCGTCTCCCCCCTCTCCCCGTCTCCCCCCTCTCCCCGTCTCCCCCCTCTCCCCGTCTCCCCCCCTCTCCCCCGTATCCCCCCTCTCCCCGTATCCCCCTCTCCCCGTCTCCCCCTCCCCGTCTCCCCCCTCTCCCCCGTCTCCCCCCCTCTCCCCGTCTCCACCCTCTCCCCGTCTCCCCCCTCTCCCCGTCTCCCCCCTCTCCCCGTCTCCCCCCTCTCCCCGTCTCCCCCCTCTCCCCGTCTCCCCCCTCTCTCCCGTCTCCCCGTCTCCCCCCTCTCCCCGTCTCCCCCCTCTCCCCGTCTCCCCCCTCTCCCCGTCTCCCCCCTCTCCCCGTCTCCCCCCTCTCCCCCTCTCCCCGTCTCCCCCCTCTCCCCCTCTCCCCGTCTCCCCCTCTCCCCCCTCTCCCCGTCTCCCCCTCTCCCCGTCTCCCCCTCTCCCCGTCTCCCCCTCTCCCCGTCTCCCCCTCTCCCCGTCTCCCCCCCTCTCCCCGTCTCCCCCCTCTCCCCGTCTCCCCCTCCCCGTCTCCCCCCTCCCCGTCTCCCCCTCCCCGTCTCCCCCCTCCCCGTCTCTCCCCCCCTCCCCGTCTCCCCCCCCTCCCGTCTCCCCCCTCCCCGTCTCCCCCCTCTCCCCGTCTCCCCCTCTCCCCCTCTCCCCGTCTCCCCCCTCTCCCCCTCTCCCCGTCTCCCCCCTCTCCCCCTCTCCCCGTCTCCCCCCTCTCCCCGTCTCCCCCCCTCTCCCCGTCTCCCCCCCCCCTCTCCCGTCTCCCCCCTCTCCCCGTCTCCCCCCTCTCCCCGTCTCCCCCCCTCCCCCGTCTCCCCCCTCCCCGTCTCCCCCTCCCCGTCTCCCCCCTCCCCGTCTCCCCCCCCTCCCCGTCTCCCCCCCTCCCCGTCTCCCCCCCTCCCCGTCTCCCCCTCCCCGTCTCCCCCTCCCCGTCTCCCCTCCCCTCCCCCTCTCCCCCTCCCCCTTCCCCCTCTCCCCTCCCCCCTCTCTCCCTCCGCCCTCTCTCCCTCCGCCCTCTCTCCCTCCGCCCTCTCTCCCTCCCCCCTCTCTCCCTCCCCCTCTCTCCCTCCCCCCTCTCTCCCTCCCCCTCTCTCCCTCCCCCTCTCTCCCTCCCCTCTCTCCCTCCCCCTCTCTCCCTCTCTCCCTCTCTCCCCCTCTCCCCCTCTCTCCCTCTCTCCCTCTCTCCCTCTCTCCCTCTCCCCCTCTCCCCCTCTCCCCCCTCTCCCCCTCTCCCCCTCTCCCCTCTCTCCCCCTCTCCCCCTCTCCCCTCTCCCCCCTCTCCCCCTCTCCCCCTCTCCCCCTCTCCCCCACTCCCCCTCTCTCCCTCTCTCCCTCTCGCCCCCTCTCGCTCCCCCTCTCTCGCCCTTCTCTTCCCCCTCATCTCTCCCTCTTCCTCTTTCGCCCCTCTCTCTGTAAATTTATTCACAAATGTCTACCAAGCACAACGATTAATTCCAACCTTGGAAAAAAAACAGCTTTCAAACCCTTGGGAAACATGTTTCCCTTGGGAAAATTCAAACCTTGGGATTATTTAATAATTTGAATAATAATTTATCAAACCTTGGGAGTAAATAATTAAATAATTTAACAATTAAATAATAATCAAACCTTGGGATTAATTAATTAATTCAAACTTTGGGAAAGAACAGCTTTCAAACCTTGGGAGACACTTGGGAAACAGCTGAAATGGATGAGGAAGAACGATATCAAACTTTGAAAAGGCACATACCCAGGTCCCCAGTGTCGATTGTGACGTCATACCAAACGAAGAAGAACAATTGTGACGTCAATCCTTCAAAAAAAAAAAGTAATTAAATAAACATTAATTGTGACATCATTCGTGATGTCATAGCACTGTGTCCTGTCATTAGTTCACAGATACATGGCCGTAACTTGGGAACCGCTCGTCCGATTGATATCAAACCTTGAAAAGGCACATCCGCGGGGCCCCGGCAATATTCGTGGCAAGTTTCAATCCGATTGGACCGGTGGTCGTCTGGTTATTAATAATTTGGGGAAAAATGGCATGATAAGGTGAGAAGGTGGAACGACACCTTCAGCTGCCATATATACACCTTTTCAACACTGAAAAAGCAATAAAATGGCCGTAACTTGGGAACCGCTCGTCCGATCGATATCAAACCTCGAAAAGGCACATCCGCGGGTCCCCGGCAATATTCCTGGCAAGTTTCAATGAGATCGGACTGGCGTTCGTCGAGAAACGGCGGTTGCAGACAGACAAACAGACAGACACACACAGAGATTGCTGGAATTATAGATAGATAGATGGCACCCAATCCACACAATGAAATTTTGAAGTTGAGATTTGGGATAATTTGTTTGAACCTTGATGCCAAGTGCTCGATGTGGAGACTGAGGTTGCGGGGACCATGGCCAACATAAACAATTTGCACTTTTTTCTTCTGCAGGGTAAAACTGAAACACTTCGAGAAATTTCAAGACACAACTGATGCCTTGGCAGGTAAAGAATTAGTTGTTGAATTGTACAAAGGTTGCTTCTCAACTTGAAATGTGAAAAGATCATTGTCTCCAAGGATTTTCCCTTATTTATTTACTTAATTTTCAGTGAGCCCATTTCTAGCGCTCAGGGTGTTGCCGATGATGCAGATAAGTTACTGACTGATCCTGATCCTGATGAATCTTTCCATCGTCACTACCTCTGAGGCATCCACCCTTCTGTACCAAAAGGTCTGATGATTTGTGATTTGTACCATGGGTCCTCTCTCTCTTATTTCTTTCCAATCCTTGATTTCATAACAGCTGCCACTGCCCTCGTTGAGGGTAAATTGGGCAAGGCCCTCAAAAAAGTTCTCAAGGTCATTGCCAAAGAAGCCCATGAGGAGCTTGCGGTGGCTGATGCCAAGCTGGGTGGTACAATTAAGGTGAGCGTCACACACCAGCCTTCTAGCCGGTGGATACAGTCTTGCCTTTGACCTCTCTATCCTTGTCAACTTGTTCTGCAAATTACTTCCTCACATTACTTGTTAAAAATTTTTTCTGTTCTTTTACTTGGTGGATGCAGGCTGTTTGTTTGTCTGTCTGTCTGTCTGTCTGTCTGTCTGTCTGTCTGTCTGTCTGTCTGTGAGCAGAATATCTCAAACTTAGGGACGGATTTGGCCAAAAGGGGACATGTTTGATGTGAAATTTTTTTTGTGGAAGATCCAGATCTGGATACCAGAATTTTAAAAGTAATTCTTCACCATCGAGTGAGAGGGCCAAAAACGATGGAAAACGTGATATTTTAAAATGTTGATGGATTTGGATGAAACATGGACAGACAGGTTTGGTGTGTGAACAAGGATGAATTGTTTCAATTTTGGTGAAGATTCAAATCTGGCTTCTCGGTGGGATTCAAAAACGTAAACTGTTCAGCCTGGCGGCGGTATGCACTCCACCGAGTGCTGTTCTTGTTGAATTTCCTCCATGACATTGTTATAAGATGGTGCCTACAGTCAAAACATAATGAAAAAAAATATTCTGGAAGGTGAAACCTTTTCATGAAGACTTGCTATGCTAAGTCTTCGGCTGAATTTGAGATTGCCCAATATCCAAATCTGTTCATAATATGATAGGCTACTAGTGTGCCAAATTTGGTACTTTCCTCACAAAATGCACAATTGTTATGCTAAGTTGCCCCACTAACAAGAAACTTACAAGAGCAGACACAGAGCAGACTGAACCCGGAATAATTGGTTCACGAAAAAATATTTTCACGAAAAATATAAGTGACCACTATATTCGTTATTATCTTGCCAAAACGAAGTTTTTGCAAGATATGTTAGTCAGCTTGTATGTTTTGTTTTTTTTGTCTGTAATCACGTATAAAAAAATTCTGCAGAGCACAGTTATCATTAGAAATTTTTGTAACTTCGCATATCAGAGGCCTATAGAGGTCTCTTTCAGTGCATAAAATTTTAAAGGTCAAGGTCAAAGGTCAAGGTCACTTTGTCGCAAATCAGGGGAGTCGACGAAACCCTTATTTTTTGAGTAATTTTGATCGGATTGTCTTCAAACTTCATGGGAATATAGTTCATGGTCTGGCGCTCAGCTGATTAATTTTTGGTGGCGATTGGCCTTGACCTTCATGGTTAGCGCCTGAGGTCAAACATATTTGACCCCAAGGTCAAATTTTCAAGTTTTAGGAACCATATCGTGTAGTACCTCAAATTGAACACCTCGATGAGTGCTTTCTAGATATGTCAAGCTTGAGACATTATGACGTCATTTGGTGACGTTATGAGGCAAAAGCATATTTTTCATGGTTACTCTGTAAAACGATTCTCATCGGAATCTCTCGTAGGCAGATATTCCTCAAGGAGTCGCTCCTGGTGGATAGCAGCTCTGTTCACCTCAGTGTGACCTTAAAGAAGTCACACGTGGTCACCATTTGGCAAGATACGGGTCACCCTGCGGGTGACATTGGTTTATTGTTGTGTGTCTGTCTGTCTGTCTGTCTGTCCCGAGCATAGCTACGTGGGTTTTGATCCGATCCTGATGAAATTTTGGTGGGAGGTTTATATCATGATCTCGTTGTGTTTTCCTGAAAATGGGCGTGGTCCGCCCATTACGGGCGGAGCCACGCCCAAAAAATGTGTTTTTAGGGGGTAGCCGATTTCAATTTGCATCTTCTCCGAGTGGTTTTGTCGAATCTGAGAGGGGTTTTCGGTGTTTGGTTAGCCCAATGGCCCCTGCATAGCCCCACGGAGCTCGATATTTCATTTTCGTCACAAGGTCACAAACTTAGAAAATTACGATTTTGACATAAAACAATTTCTTCTCCGATGGGTTTATCGAATCTGGCAGGGGTTTCAGTATTTGGTTAGCCTAATGGCACCTGCATAGCCCCACAGAGCTCAATTTTTTTTTTCATTGTCGTCCCAAGGTCAAGGTCACAAGGTCATGAACTTAGAAAATTTCGAATTTTGACATAATCATACGACCACCCAAACTTTGAGAGCTGGGATGACAATATTTTTTTATGCATAATCTTGCGGTCATTCCCCACCTAAAGTCTTGAAACCATTTTTCTCTATCTCGAACACCTTGCCTGTGGCGCCCCCTTCAAGTTTGTTTTTATGCTGATTTCATCAAAGTATGGATAATCCGAGGAGTGTGAAATTCCATATAGCCTATATGACGTTATATTGTTCCTGGAATGTTCCAGAGGAAGTTTTGCACCAAAGGTCATAATCCTTGATCTTTGACCTTTAAAGTTCACAAAGGTCAAATTTTCAAAGTTGTGGGAATCGAACTGGGTTTTCGACCTTCTTCGACGAACGAACTCCATTAAGCTATAGCACGTATCCTGTTTCCTTATTTTAATGTCCACAACATTGTTTTGGGACCTTTAAAGGTTATGCAAAGGTCAAATTTTTAAAGTTGTTGAACGAAACCAGGTTTTCAACATTTTGCAGCGAATAACCTGCCACTTGGACCACATCATGTTGATCATTTTTATAACTTGGTCAAACATTATCACATTGTCTCATCCTTGACTTCTGAAACGATCTACATCGTCAAATACCGCTCGTGAACCATCGTCATCTTCAGACTTGTAATCTTCTGCGCGCGCGCTCACACACACACACACACACACACACACACACACACACACACACACACACACACACACACACACACACACACACACACACACACACACACACACACACACACACACACACACACACACACACACACACCTGGGTCGAAAATAGCTTCTGCAATGTAAAACCCTCTTCTGCACATTCTGACTACCTCAGAATGTGAATTTGACACAAAAAATGGAACAAGAAACATTGTATCTTCTATATATTAATACTGAAGGACCAATTTTGTGCTCCTCCTAGCGGTCGCATCACGTTTTTCTCGGTACTGTAACCTTGACTGAAAGAAACTTCGTAGCTGCAAGAGTGCATCGCACATAGTGGCAATTGTCAACCTTCAACTCTGAGGCAGAATAAACACTTTTCGTTGAGACGGGGGCGAGGACTGAAGAGGCAGGGGCAGGGGATGAAGAGACGGGGGCTGGGAGTGAAAAGGCGGGGGGAAAGGTAAGCAAATTTTTGGGCGGGGGTAAGCAAATTGAAAGCGGGAGACGGGGGGGAATGGGGCGGGGATGAGTGGGCGGGGGCTGGGGTGAAATAGGCGGGGTTGAGTGTGAGGAGGTGGACAGGGGGGCCCGGGGGCAAGTGGGGTGGGGAATCAAAAGACGGGGGCGGGGCCGGGGTAATTAAATACATTTTTGGGCGGGGGTAAGCAAATTGAAGGCGGGGGGGGAATGGGGCAGGGGATGAGTAGGCGGGTGCAAGCACGCCCTGTCCAGTCCATGTCCCTCGAGTGTGGGGTGTGGGTGAGCTGGTGAGGGTGGTTGAATGAACGTGAGTGAGGCTGCAGAAATCCGTCTGTGACGGGGTTTCGGCTAGTTATTATTATTACAAGCATAACCCGCGCTCTGCGCGACATGTTGGGGTGGGTGTGTTTGAGAAAGGAACTGATGCAGAGTATCAGCGGTAATTTTACTTTAATGCAGTTAGTGGAATACGATTTCACTGTTTCAGAACCATTTTACTTACTTTTTTTTTGTACCATGCACCTCATATGGTCTTTGAGATAATGTAAGCCGAATATCACGTTACTCGAGCGCAGAACAAAGTCGAAGACAGCGCGACACGAAACCACAAACTCGGAAATAATATGTGAGATTCTTAATTCATGTTGGTCATACCCGGTGGAACTTTTTTCCATCTTTCTACCTTGCTGTGGGTGGGAAGTGTGGGGATTTGCGATGGTGCAACAGCAACATCAACCCCTCTCTCCCTCTCCCCCCCCCTCCACCATCCCTCTCCCCCCTCTCTCTCCCCCTTTCCCTCCCCCCCTTCTCCCCCCTTTCTCTCTCCCCCCTTTCTCTGTCCCCCCTTTCTCTGTCCCCCCTTTTCTCTTTCCCCCTTTTCTCTTTCCCCCTTTTCTCTTTCCCCCCTTTCTCTTTCCCCCCTTTCTCTTTCCCCCACCTTTCTCTCTCCCCCCTTTCTCTGTCCCCCCTTTCTCTGTCCCTCCCTTTCTCTGTCCCC
>NC_140966.1:4440000-4445000 GCF_056783735.1 Eptatretus burgeri
TGCTTGCTTGACGTTGTTTTGGCAATTTACAATATTCCTAACATCATAAATGTATGTGGAAAAAAATACGGGCCAGACGCAAGGGAATCGAATCCAAGTACTCTGGCAAACTGTACCAGTGCTCTGTCATCTGAGCTATTTGGGTGACCCACCGGCTGAGCAACACAATTCCTCCGTATGTATGTATGTATGTATGTATGTATGTATGTATGTATGTATGTATATACATATCTATATATATATATATGTATATATATATATATATATATATATATATATATATATATATATATATATATATATATATATCCCTCTCTTTCCCCATCCTGTTCATTTCTAATTTTAATATTCCAAACACGAGTTCGATGATTGACACATCATATTCATCAGACAATTGAGGGACATATTCAAAGTGGTGTTGAATCTTGCTGGATGTTGAATTGCATTGTGGTTGCTGGCTTTGTTTCCAGGATAAACTCTCTCTACCATGTGTATATGGCACAGCAGTGCAGGAGTTAATGCGTGGGATCCGCTCCCAGTTGGACAGTCTTCTTGGGGGGCTACCATCTCGTGACATCACGGCCATGTCACTTGGTCTTGCCCACAGGTTGGCTTTCTCCCATTTGTAATCTGTGTTCTATCCTGTATTTTCTGTGTGGGTCCATCTAACAGACCGCTATTTGGTTAATGACATTGGCCGATGACACTTGAACATTTTTTTTTCAATCTCCAACCATTTTCCAAGGTTCAACCTCTTTGTTGCCAGGCCAGAATGCCAAAATTTATTTGCATGAGAAACCCTTGATTTGTAAACATTTGGATTTAAATGTATCTAGCCTCGTTTTGACTATAAACTGTCAGATTGGTGCCTCACAGGTCAGGCATTGCATAACAAAGTGTGCTGTCCTTTGGATGGACATCAAGCCGAGTGCCCTATCTGCTTGCATTAGAGATTCGACGGTGAACGTTACATCAGAGTTATCTCTAACACCCTGAACAAATTTCAACTTTCTGCCTAAACCAGTTGCAGTCAAACATCAGGCCTGGCTAGCCAGTTTAATGACTTTGAGCCAAAAACACAGGAAGGTGGGAATAGTTTCAGCTGGCAGAGGTAGCAGGTGTAACTTTTAGTTTTGTTTCTTATGGAGAACTGTTTTACAGGATTTAAAGCTTCATATATGTGGGGATAATCTACAGGCAGACATGGGATAGATGGATGTGGAGACAATGTCATTGTGAGCAATGCAGTGAGCATTAATTTGCATTAGCCCTCGAGAGCCCACAAAATGTTCTGGGTGAACAAAAAAATCACCCCTGGGGCTCTAGAGGGTTCATAGAGTTGATAGGATGATTACAATGGCATAGTGAGGTTATTTTGATGAAATAAATTTTAAACGATTGTCCTTGAATCATCAGGTGATGTGTTCAAGGGTTTATTGTAGTTGTGGTAATCTTGAATGTTTTGTGATGGGTCGCAGGTATGTATTTATTTATTTATTTATTTTTTTACTTGCTTGTTTTTGTTCTACAGCCTGTCAAGATACAAACTGAAGTTCAGCCCAGACAAGGTGGACACAATGATTGTTCAAGCCATTTGTGAGTGATTAGGTCCCTTTATATGGCCCTATTCACCAGATTGTCTGCCCACCTGTTTTAATGTTTTTTTTTCGTCTTCCTTCCATCCAGCATTGCTGGACGATGTGGACAAGGAGTTGAACAACTTGGTGATGCGTGCCAGAGAATGGTATGGCTGGCATTTCCCTGAGCTTGGTCGCACTGTGACTGACAGTCTCATGTACTGCAAGACAGTCCGCCTCATTGGTTAGTGTGTGCAGCACATTCATCCTCTTGTATTATTATCCTCTTCAGTGCTCGAAGAAGAGTTTAACTTTCAATCTCAAATATATTTGATTTTAAAACCTCTTCCTGGCTATTGTAGGTATGTTTTTATTTATATATTTTTTAATATTTAGAAATGCATATTTTGCTCTCACTTTTCCTTCCAGACATGTCTGCAGTTTGGCTCCCTCGGTTAGAGTTCGGACCAGATTACTTGACATGATTGTCCCCACATCTGTCCATTGACTTTGTTCATGTTTTGCAGGTGATCGGACCAATGTAGCTGCTTCTGACCTCTCAGCCGTGCTCACTGAGGAGATGGAGAGTGAAGTGAAGGTTTCTGCAGAAATCTCCATGGGAACAGAGGTCTCACCAGATGATATAAACCACATTATTTGCCTGTGTGACCAGGTGAGTGCACACCAGTGCATTTGCATCTGCGTTTGCTGACAGGTATTAAAGCAGTGATAACATTTATTTTGTACGTCTTCTGTCCTGGTATTCCAATGTGAATAGGTGGTGGAGATGACACAATATCGAGCACAACTCTTTGACTACCTCAAGAACCGCATGCTTGCCATTGCACCAAATGTCACCGCGCTTGTGGGAGAGCTAGTCGGTGCACGACTTGTGGCCCATGCCGGTAGGGTTAAACCCCAGAGAGAGCGGGTTAACATAATGGATGTTTATTCCATAACACAAAAATGTACAAAGGAGTAAATTTAAAACATTGCTTGCCCTGTACTGTTGGGATTTTATTTTATTTCTCCTTTCTCCTTTCTCCTTTCTCCTTATGAAGTGTTTGTTTCACATGTTATTTGGAAATTCGTTTCTTTAAAAAACTTTTTAGCCGTTGTGAAAAGTGATTTAATTTTTGAACTTGCACTAACCTTGTACATACACGGCCTGTGGAATAGAGCACACCGGCACCTCCCTGCCCCCTGCGTTGTAATTATCATATAACCTTTGCTTTTTTATTTATTTACTTATTTTGACCCAGGATCATTGCTAAACCTTGCCAAGCATCCGGCATCCACTGTTCAGATCCTCGGTGCAGAGAAGGCGCTGTTCCGTGCACTTAAGGCGAGGCATAATACCCCAAAGTACGGCCTCATCTACCATGCATCTCTTGTGGGACAGACTGCAAGCAAACACAAGGGCAAGGTGAGCAAGTAAATATGGGCAGAGTGGCACAGCCCATTTATTTTCATAAATTTACTTTGAGGCATTCACCTTTTCTTACTCTAGTCTTGATTCTTGTATCCTGTTTGGGTGTAACATGGGTTTGGTGGTTCCGAGTTATTGGATGATTTGGGGTCATGTCAATTTCGGACTTCCTCCTCCCTTCCTGATTGGGTTTTGTTTTTGTTTTTTCCATGATTGGGGGAGAGAGGTTGTGTTGTGGTGCTTGGGATTTAGGCTACTATAAAAGGAAAGGACAGTTTTGGCTGAAATTTCGATCTTTGATTCCAGGTTTAAACTTTTTTTTGAAGGCTGGCTGATGATGATTATATTCGAGTTTCTGATTGGTTGTGATGTTACCTTCTTGTCACTACCTCAGCTGATGGCTGCCTTGCTACCATTTATACAAATATATCAGTATTACCTGTTGGTGTCCTTGAGTATTTTCTGCTTTGTATGGCAAGTCAAAATTGGTGATGTGTGTGTTTATTTGTTTTTTCTTTTCTTTTGGGAATTGAGAATAATTCCAAGATTTAGGCTGAAGAGGATTAAGTGAAATGAGCGGAGTTTATCTTTTTTTAAGGAAGTGGTAGATATAGTTCTGTTGATATTTTCTTGTTTTATGAAGGGGATCAACCCATTAGACTATCATATTGATTTTATCTGCAGACACCTTTTAATTTTTATCACTAAATTTTTTTTTTTTAACCTTTTTATTTTTATGTTTGAGAAATACAGATGGAACTAACTTGTGCAAACAGGACTCTGTATATGTATATATATATATATATATGTATATATATATATATATATATATATGTATATATATATGTATATATATATATATATGTATATATATATGTATATATATATATATATATATATATATGTTTTCTGAAATGCAAAATAAACTTACCACTTGTTTGAAATGTAATAAAATTGTAACAGTTCAAAATAAAACAAACCAACAATTGCTAATTGAAACATTGGCATTTTATTGATGACGTGAAGTTTTTGACCAAGATACACCATCTCATCAGTTTGTTCTGCAGTTTAATAACAGCACAGGGTGCAATGTCAGTCCCCTTTCAATAGCGTGTGTGGCAACCATTGTTTTGGATACAGGCAGTGCATCGTCAGCGCATACTGCCTACCAGTCTTTGGATGGATTGCTGCTGGATTCTGTCCCACTCAGTCCTCAATGTCTGAAGCCATCTGACTTAGGACCATCTGCCTGTCCTGCCTTGCAGTGGTGACTCTTGGCCTCCCTGATCGAGGTCTGTCATCTGCAGAGTTGTGGAGGGTGTCTCTGTCCACCAGGGCCGATATCGTCTGGTGTGAACAGCCAAGGCGACGTGCCACCTCACGGTAGCTCAATCCACCTTGCAGTATGCCCAAGGCACACTGCCATTGATCCTTTGACAATCATGGAAAGTTGATTGAAATGCCCATTTTGCACTGGCCTTTTTAAAGCCAATATCAAGACATCACGTGCAGCTCATTAAAATCATCCAGTACCCCTTGGCTAATCGCTGACAGTCAAAACGACTGTTCAACAGCTGTGCTATGAAGTGACCATTGAAGGTTCAAGTGACCATCCGTGACCGTTTTATCTGACAGTGAGGACACTATTGTCCATAAATAAGTTCACACATTTACTACACGCAGTGTTATTGTTGATATTTGAAGGTTTAAAAGGTGGTAAGTTTCTTTTGCGTTTCAGTCTATATATGTATATGTATATGTATGTATATATGTATATATGTATATATGTATATATGTATATATATATATATATATATATATATATGTATATATATATATATATATATATATATATATATATGTAATTAATGAGTACATCATTAACTAATGAGTCACGAATATGTATATGTATATATATATATATATATATATATATATATATATATATATATATATATATATATATGTATACGTATACGTGTATATATGTATAT
>NC_140966.1:4450000-4552500 GCF_056783735.1 Eptatretus burgeri
TTTTAGTCTCATGACTTGAATAAATTAGGGTATGGTCAGGTATGATTACGGGTACTTCTGGATGTCCGAGGTGGAAATGGAGTGCATTTTCGAACTCTATGGGGTCGATTTACTCTAAGAAATGACAGCACCGACATTGAATTCACTACCATTTTGAAAATATGACCTAAAAGTAAAACAAGATTTATCATTACTGGAGTTGAGTAACTAATCCTACTCATTTCGATATTTTCTAATCTATAATTAATTTGTTGTCCGTCTAAACATTTCTTAGAATAAATCGACCCCACTGAGTTCGAAAATGCAGTCCATTTTCACCTAGGAAGTTCAGAAGTGTACGGATTCGCATCTCACCACACCCTAATTTAATATAATAATAACTAATAAATAACTAACATATTTTTCGTGAATCATTGAATCTAAAACACTGGATGTTGGGCCGGCTAGAAATAAGTTCAGGCGGGAGTGGAGACAGCAATAGAGGCGGAGATGATAGTGGTATTTGGAAAATGAGATGAAATATTCTAATAGTTTGTAATTCCATTGATTGAAAAATTAGGGTATGGTCAGATACGATTACGTATGCAAGATTACTGCAAGCGTTGATCCGAAAGCTGCGACCGGATTGCCACGGTCGATGGGCGCGCGGCCGCAATAAAAAGCGATCGTCCGCACGCCAGAGTGGTGAGAATGCACAACAATATGTGTGTATGTATATATATATATATATATATATATATATATATATATATATATATATATATATATATATATATATATCATAGTATATTGCATTGTAATGAAAATTCCTGGTGGGATAACTGCACTGTTTGGTATAATCATTTATATCTTTATGATGTGTTTAGAATAGCCGTCAAATTCAATTCCCAATGGTCCACTCAATACAAGTTGGCTGTGTGTCATTCCTCTCACCTATTTGTAATTTCATTTTTATTTTTATTGCTTTGTATACAAAACAGTTGTGGAGTAGAAACAACTCAGATACAAATGCATATATTTGGTTATTCCTTTTAAGTGAAAAAGTATGTTGTGCTTTATTAACTCTATCAGGTATCCCGAATGCTGGCTGCCAAAACCGCCCTTGCAATCCGGTACGACGCATTTGGTGAAGGTGATGGGGCAGAATTGGGCCTTGAAAGCCGTGCCCGGCTTGAACTGCGACTCCGACACCTGGAAGAGAACTCGGTAGGTAATGAGCTGTTCTGCACAGGAAGCACTTTTTCGGGACATGGCGTTATGTTATCGGGTTGTTCATCCCACTGTCTGTGCATGCGTAGCAGATTTTCTTTACCATGACAACTTGTCAAGTGCAAAAGAGATTTTAACCAAGCTTGACATGAGTATAGATGGCGATAGAAAGATGAACCGATTCAATTCTAGGTTCAACAGATCAAAAGTGGTGTACCCTCCGAAAATAATTTTGCAGATTACAACTCAAGTTAGAATCATCTGTTTGCTATGTTTTCTCTCTCCCTTATGTGACCTTTAATTGAGATCAAATATAATAGTGGCTTCACATCATCTTGGAGGTGACATCCATTTTACATCCATTGATGCATTTGCATGAATTTATATTTTCTAGTTGTACGGTATTCAGTATTGTTACACATTTGGTTTGGGGGTAAAATGAGGGATAGATTAGAATCATTATTTCCTAGTACGTGTTGGAGTAAGTAATTGTAATTCCCATGAGAGGGGAAGCTCCTCGGACGTGTTTAGAAAAATTCATCTCCATCCTCCCCACCCCTCGTGAATGTGTCTATGCCCTGCCCTTCCAGGCAGTATATTTATGTGTAATTTTTCCATTCTTGAGAAAGCAGCTGTCGAAGAAATTCTCAATTCCTTCTGTACATTTGAATCATTTATTGAAAACAAATACAAACAAACATGAACATATCGATATGGAGAATTTGAGAGGCGTTTCTATAAGCAACACAGTCTTCCTCTCAATTCTGCAGTACGTCGAAACTTTGAATTCTTATTTAGTGTTTTAGTGCGACGAAGTATGTTTTTTTTCCACATATGCTGGCACCACAGTCGACAGGTTGAGGTTTCTTGGAAGAGATCACTTACAGCTTTTGTGCAGCAGTAAGCTTAATTTTTGAAGGGCTAAGGTATATAATATTCAAGAATCAGAGGAGTGAGTTCTCCCTCGGCGCAGAATGATGTCAAGACTGCAGTCCTTTGGGTATTTTGATGGATTACACATGGTTCTGTGGTATGGAGGTCAGCCCGCTTTAAAAGGGCAAGGGAATGATAAAAAATCTGGAGCTGACAAAAGTGTATAAAACACATCTAGATATCTCCTGAAACCAACATTCCAGTTGAGCTAAAATAATATCTCCAACCAGACTTTCTGGAGCTTTGTATTGATTATTTTATTTAAAAAAACCCTTCGAAAGCAGAATAAGTTGAAACAACAGGCAATTATATTATAGGGAATAATAATTAAAGATTTCTTGAAAGGTCAATCTGTTGTGGACACCTTTACTAGGCAGATTGACCAACTTTCAATACAGAAAAGAGATGTAAGGTCATTTAAAATTCAAATATATATATATTATTACAATAGATACATGTTCAAGCACTTAGAATTGTAATAATCATGTCGTATTTGAGTACATTTTCCATTAAAGGTTTACAACAATACATTTACTTTTCAATCAAGTTTAGTTACCAATCAAGTTTATTATTATTTTTATCATTCACAAACCCATTATGCTAATTTTGGAGAAATTTCATCGACAGCCAATCAGCGTGACCCACAACTGCGATAGCAAAGTTTGCCAAAGGTCACCGTCTCACCAGTCCATTGAACAGAACTGGTGAACATACCTATTATGACATCTGTTTTGCTGCGTCGGCCAATGGGTGTGCCACAGACGGACTGATGCCCCCATGGGACATTATAAAAGGGCGGTTACAGCAACTAAGTGTCTCTGACTGGTTGGTTCCTCGGTCCTGCTGCTCCATGGTTCCTGCCTGGTCCTTCGTAGTTTTGTGGTGCCCCATGGTTCATGGTACAGCTTCTTGGTTCAAGTGCTGGTGTGCCAAACATGGCTGGGGAAGCATGCTAGGTGCGGCGAGAACCGTGCTCCCCACCCCACCAACCAGTCCATGCACACCCGATCCAAGACCCACAACTTGTGCATGAGCATTGCATGGGAAGCAGGTTTCACACTCTCTGTCTTGTTTTCTCTCTCTGTCCCTTGTTCCCCTGAGTAAGTGGACAAGGCTATTTGTTAAGCTGTCGTCCTCGTGATGAATTTTGATTTATTATTCATTTGTTGCTGTTTGCGATCTTCCTGCACCCCTCCCGTTTTCATCATCTATACCATAAGAGCCAGTGTGTTACTATTTCTCAGAGAAAGCTGAATGGCTCCTCGTCAAACTATCAGAGGTTCATCAGTTAGTGCTGGGGAGTGTTCGGGGTGGGGAGGGGGGAGTTTGGGAGGGGGGGGGAATGTGTATGTTTTAAAAATATATATATATTTGCATTTTTTTTCTCACTCTTTATCCTTTGTTGCTCTGTGAAAGGTAATATTAAATGATTCCCGACCCCACTTCTTGGAAAAAGGAAGTGTTTTAGCCCCCCACAAAAAAAATGGGAAATGCTTGGTACCCCTGCTAGTTGGTAATGAATCTTTTCTTGTTCATGAAACCTTGTGTGGTTGTCGAAAGTGGGCTCAATAGCGATGAATGAATAAACAACTTCACACATAAGACGGGCAGAGTAGGTCGCTGACAGGATCACTCAGCCAATCTTGTCGGCAGATTTGCTGCGGTCGTGTGTTCTGAAATGCTAATTCTCACCAACTTGACCTGGCAGTCATGGAGATGTTTTTGTCTCGTACCCGCACGGGTGGTGTGATCGTCATTGAATCGGGGTGACTGTTGCAATATTATCCTCAACATCTTCAAATGTTCATTGAATATTGGTTTGAGGAATGACAATCATTTTTTGTCAAACCTCTGGTGCATGTCCCAGTTTTGGATGCAGTGTGTTGAACGCGAGCTATTTATGAATTACTAGCATACAACAATACCCGCTGCTTCGCTGGCAGGAATATCAATCTTTGCTGTGGCAGTTAATCTATGGGGCAAGAACAAAAAAATCCTGGGAGATCCTGCCATCTGTGCAGGGATAACCAGCATTGCAAGTTGGCGTTTGCAGTTTCACCACTTGTGCCCATGTTCTCATGCACAAACCTTAGTCTTTCTTTTGAAAATTTTTTTTTTATTCACCATAATCCTTTCTGGTCATTGGTTTCATTGAAATATGTTGATCCGTTCTCAAGTTATAGCATGGCAGACAGACACTGCTCCTTTTTATAATATCGATAGTTTTACAGCGCGGCGACATCGCGCTGTTATATAATTGGCTTTTCTGTCCTGTGTCTTCTGTCACACTTATTGTTGGGTGTGATGTGGGCGGAGATTGCTGGGTGGATTGTGGGCGGGGTTAATGCGGAAGAGCGACGTTTTTTGTGCTGAATCGTTTTCTGTGTGATGCCGGAAGTTGATTTTCTGAGCAGGAAGTGATCATCTTCCTGTTCCGTTAATTGTTGACGCGCAGCGTTGTAACTCTCGTTCTTCATTGTTTTTTTGGGGGGGTTTATTATTATTTTTTTTGCACGTACGTTTTTTTTAAGAGCGCGGCGACATCGCGCTGTTATATAATTGGCTATTCTGTCCTGTGTCTTCTGTCACGTCTTCTGTCACACTTATGGCCGCGTATGTCCCTTTGATCTGAGGGCTATAAATAGAAATTTGTCCAACGTCACAACTCTTCCCATCATGCATGCTAATTCACCGTGTCTACATTTAAATTTTAGAACTGAAAAATTGTTTCATCATTCTTAACCTTGACTTTTACTGCCCCCAGCCGCGCAATATCGAAGTATTCACTTCTGGTTCTATTATGTCATCCAGTTATCACAATCTCGTCTGATTGCTGCATCTCCGCCTTGTTTCAACCTATCACTCAGTATTACAGGAGGGGAACGGTCTCCATAATGCTAATGGTTGTAACGGAAATGGTCGCCCTAATGCTCCTAACCAGGACGTGCCGGAGATCAACTCCACAAGATGCCGATTAGGATGTGCTTGGTGGTGGTTTGTTACTGTACGCACGTATGTGTACACACACACACACACACACACACACACACACACACACACACACACACACACACACACACACACACACACACACACACACACACACACACACACACACACACACACACACACACACACACACACACACACACACACCGTCCGTCTGGATACAAACATTAGTTTATGATCGAGGAACAACTTGATTTCAACTGAATGTTATATTCTGAACCCAAATCAGAAAACGAACCTGTTGTTGAGCACTACTTTGGTTCTGAATTCGTCCCGATCGCACGTGTGGAGTAAGATGTTATTTTTACTCTTTTTGCCTGTTTGGTTGTGAAACCAAATTGAAAATCATTCCAAACAGGAAAGTTACTGTTTTTAAGGATGTCATTAAGGACACAAACAAGGCACGAATAACTAATGAAACGTGTTAAATAAGGTGGCGTAAAAGACTTCTGAACATCGATGGCAGTAAAAGTCCAAATTAATTTTTTTCTATGACGTTTAAAATCTCTTCTTTTCAATTGAATTGTATACTTGAACATCGTACAACACAAATTGCCTTTTTGACACTTTCAAAACCCTTCTGTTTAGCAGTGTAGTACTTGGAGAAAATATTACACCATTTTATGTCTTCTTGACCAATCAAATTTGCTGCTCTTGGGGTAAGTTGTTCTGAACTCTTGAGTTTGTTTTGTAATTGCCCTTTGCACTCCAGAATCAGCTGAAACCACTCATGCAAATGTGAAATATTTATATGAATATTTTGCTCTCTATTTCGATTCTTTTCTCTCAAACTTCTGGAACTCTCCAAACTCTTCTGCACTCTGGGTTGCAACCACCCACTTTCCCTTGTTATAATATATTAGCAATACACAATTCTCTACGCAACTGTACCTTGTCCTTCCGTTGATTAAGTTTTCATCGTTCAAATGTGAAAACAAAACTCGACAGATTAAATCATGATGATGGTGGTGCATGAGCACATGATATCCTTCTCCCAATGACTCTGATCTGAGGCAAGCAGTCATGTCGACGTGGTTCCGTGTTTCACCTTTCACTCAACGCAGCTGCATAATAGGACACACGAGCTGCAAATTATTACTTTCCTTGCTTGCATTGCTTTATGGCTTCAGGATGCCAAATCCTTTTTAGGTCATCTCTACCGAGATGACCTAATAAAGCCGGACCAAATGTCCCTCTGTCCGTCTGTCAACAATTTTTCTTTCTAATCTTGATGAAATTTAGTATGTGGGTAGAGGCCGATGAGTGTTGCACAACTATATAACTTTTGTCCGGGTTCAAGGTCAGGGTCAAGGTCACGAGGTCACGTAAGTTATAAAAATCGCCATTTTCAAAACCTATCTTGTCTGCCATTCTACAAGATATTCGGCAACTGTTTATTGATTATGATAGTAAAAAATATTATAGCCTGGTGTTGGCACAGCGGTTAGGGCAGTGGCTTGGGACCCAAAAGGTCCTGAGTTCAAGCCCCGTTGGGCCACTGAATTAATATATGTATATATATATATATATATATATATATATATATATATATATATATATATATATATATATATATATATATATATATGTCAAAAACACCAGGGGGTTGACTCAGCCTGCCATCCTTCCGAGGTTCGCGAAATGAGTACCAGTTGTACTGGGCCCGGTGTATGCCCCGGTTAGAATAGGTGTACCATATCCCTGTGTGTCGTAAGAGGTGACCAGGGTTGCGTCAGGAAGGGCATCCGGCGTAAAAACCTATGACAAATCATTATGCGGACAACAAAACGAATTTCCATACCGGATCGGTCGAGGCCCGGGTTACCAACGACCGCCACCGGTACCGGTGGTTAGCAGGGTACCAGTGGAAATTGTGCTACTGCTGGGCGAAGGAGGAGAGGGAAACGGGGAAGGCGAGTCCAGAGGCAGTGGGAGAGGGGGAAGGGTAGAAGTGTGCAGGTGAGAGTTGGAACTCTGAATGTTGGGACGATGACTGGCAAAGGGCGAGAGTTGGCTGATATGATGGAGAGAAGAAAGGTGGACATACTGTGTGTACAAGAGACCAAGTGGATGGGGAGTAAGGCTAGGAGCATTGGAGGTGGTTTCAAACTGTTCTACCATGGTGTGGATGGGAGGAGAAATGGTGTCGGGGTAATCCTGAAGGAAGATTATGTCAAGAGGGTATTGGAGGTGAGGAGAGTGTCTGACCGAGTGATGAGTGTGAAGTTGGAAATTGAAGGGGTGATGATGAATGTCATCAGTGCATATGCCCCACATATGGGGTGTGAGATGGAATATAAAGAAGATTTCTGGAGTGAGTTAGATGAAGTGGTGGAGAGTGTATCCAAGGATGAAAGAGTGGTGATTGGAGCAGATTTCAATGGGCATGTTGGGGAAGGGAATAAAGAGGATGAGGAGGTGATGGGTCGGTACGGTCTCAACAAGAGAAATGTGGAAGGGCAAATGGTGGTGGAGTTTGCAAAATGAATGGAAATGGCAGTGGTAAATACGTATTTCAAGAAGAAGGAGGAACACAGGGTGACATACAAGAGTGGAGGAAAGTGCACACAGGTGGATTACTTCTTAAGCAGGAGATGCAACCTGAAAGAGATTAGTGACTGTAAGGTGGTGGCAGGGGAGAGTGCAGCTCGACAGCATCGATTGGTGGTCTGTAGGATGACTTTAGAGATGAGGTTGAGGAAGAGAGTGAGGGCTGAACCAAGGACCAGATGGTGGAAGCTGAAGGAGGAAGATTCTTCTTGTTCTTGTTCTTGTTCTTCTTGTTCTTCTTGTTCTTCTTGTTCTTCTTGTTCTTCTTGTTCTTCTTGTTCTTCTTGTTCTTCTTGTTCTTCTTCTTCCGGCTGCTCCCGGAAGGGGTCGCCACAGCGGATCATCCGTATGATCCGCATAGTGATTTGGCACATGTTTTATGCCGGATGCCCTTCCTGACGCAACCCTGGTCGCCTCTTACGACACAGGGATATGGTACACCTATTTTAACCGGGGTATACACCGGCCCAGTACACTGGTACTCCCTTCGCTGACCTCAGAAGGATGACAGGCTGAGTCAACCCCTTGGTGTATTAATTCAGTGCCCCAACGGGGCTTGAACTCGGGACCTTTTGGATCCCAAGCCGCTGCCCAAACCACTGCGCCAACACCAGGCTTAAGAAGGAGGAAGACTGTTGCGTGAAATTTAGGGAGGAGGTGAGACAGGCGTTGGATGGTGGTAAAGATGAGTGGGATGATTGGGCAACTACAGCAGAAGTGGTGAGGGAGATAGCGAGGAAGGTACTTGGTGTGACATCTGGACAGAGGAAGGAAGATAAGGAGACTTGGTTGTGGAACGAGGAAGTACAGGAAAGTATAAGGAAGAAGGGGTTGGCGAAAAGGAAGTGGGATAGTCAGAAAGATGAAGAAAGTCGGCAGGAGTACAAGGAGTGGTGGCGAAAGGCAAAAAGAGAGCTGGCAAAAGCCAAGGAAAAGGCATATGACGAGCTGTATGAGAAGTTGGATACAAAAGAAGGGGAAAAGGATTTATACCGGTTGGCAAGACAGGGGGACCGAGCTGGGGAGGATGTGCTGCAGGTTAGGGTGATGAAGGACGCAAATGGGAATGTGCTGATGAGCGAGGAGAGTGTGTTGAGAAGGTGATGAGGAGCTGATGAATGAAGAAAATGAGAGAGAGAGAAGGTTGGAAGAGGTGGAGATAGTGAATCTGGAAGTGGGGTGGATCAGTAAGGATGAAGTGAGGACTGCTATGAGGAGTATGAAAAGTGGAAAGGTGGTTGGCCCAGATGGTATACCAGTGGAGGCATGGAAGTGCTTAGGAGAGATGGCAGTGGTGTTGTTCACCAGATTGTTTAATAAAGTCTTGGAAAGTGAGAGGATGCCGGAGGAGTGGAGATTAAGTGTACTGGTTCCGATTTCCAAGAATAAGGGTGATGTGCAGAGCTGTGGAAATTACAGAGGGATAAAGTTGTTAAGCCACACCATGAAGGTGTGGGAAAGAGTAGTGGAAGCTAGGTTGAGAGGAGAGGTGACGATCTGTGAGCAGCAATATGGGTTTATGCCAGGAAAGAGCACCACTGATGCGATGTTTGCTTTGAGAACGTTGATGGAGAAGTATATGGAAGGCCAGAAGGAGTTACATTGTGTGTTTGTGGATTTAGAGAAAGCTTATGATAGGGTGCCAAGAGAGGAGTTGTGGCATTGTATGAGGAAGTCGGGAGTGGTGGAGAAGTATGTGAGGATCGTGCGGGATATGTATGAGGACAGAGTGACAGCGGTGAGGTGTGCGGTAGGAATGACGGACCGGTTTAAGGTAAAAGTGGGATTGCACCAAGGATCGACTCTGAGCCCTTTCCTATTTGCAATGGTGATGGACAGGTTGACGGACGAGATCAGACTGGAGTCTCCATGGACTATGATGTTCGCGGATGACATCATGATCTGTAGGGAGAGTAGGGAGCAGGCTGAGGCGAGCCTCGAGAGGTGGAGGTATGCACTGGAGAGAAGGGGAATGATAGTCAGTCGGAGTAAGACGGAGTACATGTGCGTAAATGAGAGGGAGGGTGCTGGTATGGTGCGGTTGCAAGGAGTTGAGGTGGGGAAGGTGGATGGGTTTAAATACTTGGGATCAACTGTCCAAAGTAGCGGAGAGTGTGGGAGAGAAGTGAAAAAGAGAGTGCAGGCAGGATGGAGTGGGTGGAGAAGAGTTGCAGGAGTGATTTGTGACAGAAGTGTAGCTGCAAGAGTGAAGGGGAAAGTATATAAGATGGTAGTGAGACCAGCTATGTTGTATGGTTTGGAGGCGGTGGCACTAACAAAAAGACAGGAAGTGGAGCTGGAGGTGGCAGAGTTAAAAATGCTGCGATTCTCGTTGGGAGTGACGAGGATGGATAGGATAAGAAATGAGTATATTAGAGGGACAGCGCAGGTAGGACGGTTTGGAGACAAAGTGAGAGAGGTGAGATTGAGATGGTTTGGACATGTGCACAGGAGGGAAGCGGAATGTATCGGGAGAAGGATGTTGAAGATGGAGCCGCCAGGCAGGAGGAGAAGAGGAAGGCCAAAGAAGAGGTTCATGGATACGGTGAGGGCGCACATGCGGGTGGTTGGAGTGTTAATGGAAGATGTGGAGGATAGAGCGAAATGGAGACGGTTGATCCGCTGTGGCGACCCCGAACGGGAGCTAGCCGAAAGAAGAAGAAGAAGAAGATAGTAAAAAATATTATCTTGTATCTAACCGGACAGATTTTTGAATTTCCTTCCCGTTTGATCGTCACGTGATCTGGAAGATGGCCAAAAACGCCGATGCGATTCGCAAAGAAGGAAGGAGAAATGAAATATAAATATAAAACACATTTTTAGCCTTTTTTTATACATTTTCCGCCGAAGGTGCAAAAGTTTCAAAACAAGAAATGTGAACGTCGGCATTTATTTTCAAAATATAATTTAGTGCGCGTGCGCCAAAATGCCGAGTCATCTTTAACCAAACTGCGCAGTTCGAGCTGCACAGTAGTCTTCGGTCATAACTGAACATTGAGAACTTGTGGTATTATAGAGATGACTGTCACCCCCACGCGGGGGTAATTTTTTTTCTATTGTTATTATTATTTTATATATTTTTAAGATTTCCTGGATTTGGAGGAATCGTTTGCATGTTCTGTACCCCAAAATGTCAAGCTTTGCCTCCCCCTCTCCTTTCAACTTGCTTTTCCTTCACTTCGTCCTTAACTAACCGTCATTGCCTTCCATGTCTGTTTGCAGTTGAGGAGGATCAGCGGCAGTGGAAAATCCTTGGCCAAGTTTGATAAATACCAGCATAAAAGGTGAGTCCTATTGTGCTAAGTCACTGTTTGCGAGTTCTACGTTGTGTTTTTCTCGAATGTGCCATTCTCAAACTAAATGCACTTGTAGCCTTGAAGGCATTTTGCATTTGTCATTGGTAATGCTTTGACCTTCATTTGGTAACATTGGGTATTCGGTTTTGTTTATGCGTTCCCGTGCTCCAGCGAGGTGCGAACGTATGACCCCTCTGGAGAAACTATCATCCCATTGCTGCCAAAGAAGCGAAAGCTTTCCGAGATGGGAGAAAGTCCGGGCAAACCGATTACCAAGAAGATAAAGAAAGAACCAATGGTGGAGAGCGATGGTCAGTATCTTCAGTTTATTTTTTATTTTTTTTGTGCACGAGGTGACGTCTTGGTCGATTGCTCATACCATGGTCTTTGGCTTATTGGCAGTGTCTTGGTTGCCAAGAAGAGCCAGAACCTCATGAACCGGAGCTGAAGCTCTCCATGCTTTGCCACTTGTTTAGTCTGTGCCAAAAACAGTAAATGTATTTCTAGCTCACTTTTAATTTCTCTTAACAATGTTTTTGTTTTTTTGCAGGAGAGTTACAAGCACCAAAGAAGAAAAAGAAAAAGCAGAAGGTGAAAGATGAAGAAGAAAAGGTGGAAGTAAAGGTGAAGGAGGAGGAGGGAGAGGAGGAAGAAGAAAATTATGAAGCCAGCACGTCAATCATGGTGAGGATGTCTAATGACTGGTAGTGTCTTTTGTTGTGTTTGTTCATCCTTAAGTTGTTGGTCTGATTAAATGTGGTAATTTTTTCTGAAGTAAAGTCACAAACTAAAATGTCACAAATATATATTTTTTAACATAAGCCTTCACTTCACTTCACACAGTTTATATTGGAAAAAACCCCCCAAAAACCAACAGTAAGTTGTAAATGGCGATCTGCTCCAAAGTGTATTTATTATTTCCACCACCGAAGGTGTACAGAGGTAATGATTTCATCTTGTCTGTCTGTCACTTGTGAAAATGGAAGATTTTGCAAGTATATTGGTTGTTTGTGTGCGTTCGTCTGTCTTTGTCAATCTCCTACAAGTCACAATTTTAAACTGATCTTCATGAAACTTCAAATGGTACTTGGTCATATGCAAGAACCCCATTGATTTTGAGTTCAAAAGGTTAGCAATTTGGTCGAATTTCTAAAATTAATTTTCATCCTATTTAATTGAAATTTGAACAGGATTTGCATATCAGGTGACTAAATTCAACCACCTATTATTTTAAAGTCTAATGGTTTGCATAGGCCTATTCTTAAAAATTGGCAATTTTCATCCTATTGACTTAAAATTTGAAGAGTATTTGCATATTATATCATTTAATTCAACTTCCAATTCTTTTTTAAGTCAAATTTATTTTTGGGATTTTACAAGTATCATGCTCTGCTCGACATCTTTCTTGTTTGTTTGCTTGTTTGCCTGTGAACAAGATGTGTCAAAAAGTTGTGGACGGATTCGGACCAAATTTGGTGGAGAGGTTGGGTGTGTGACAAAGATGAAATAATGAGATTTTGGTGATGTTGGATCCATATTCGGATCGTATAATTTTTTTAAAAGCGATTCTTCAACATTGAGAGGTGGGGCCAAAAACCATGATATTTCAAAAAGTTGTGAATGAATTCTGAGAACTTTGTGGATGAGTTTTTTTTTATGACAAGAACAAGCCAATTAGATTTTGGTTCGGGTCCAGATCCAGATCTGGACTATCATGGGATACAACACTTGTACTGTTCTGCTTGGCGGAGGTATGTGCTTTACCGAGTGCCGTTCGAGATGCTTGCATTATCGGGCAGTTTAATTGGACGGTTTGGTAAGTGGTTAATAACTTTGGAACCGAATGTGTTGCAGCCATCTCCAGAGAAGAAAAAGAAAAAAAAGAAGAAGAAAAAGGAGAAATCGCCATGAATTGTGGTTTGGATCATTTCCTTTGACATGTGGATATTTGTTGGTGTAGCTATTCCTGAATGGCAGTACTTTAACAAGGCTACATGAACTAGCAATGGCTTCATATTGCTATAGTACATAGTGTTTTTAAAATAGTTTTATCCCGTCGTTTGTACTTTTTTGTTTTTCCTCCTGCTTGTAAAACACGCTTCCTTCCTTTGTCTTTGTGCTTCATTTCAATTTTTTTTTTATTTCTAACTGTTTGACATTGACAATCACATGAGGATTGTCTCTTCATACGTTTGAGGCTTTGCTTGGTTTGTCTCCTTCAGCAGAGTTTTGTAGAAATTATTCTTTAAATATTCCTGATCCTGCTTGAGGCTTGAATGATCAGGTATGTAAGGAGCTCACCCAACCCATCTTGCCGATCACTTTTTCTTGAACTGCAGTTGCTGGCCTATATTTACATTCACATTTGCTTTGGTTTCCCGGTCATTGGAGTAGACTTTTGAGCTATAGTTGCAATATTCACCAATTTTATAGATCAATATAGTGTAGGTTCACAGTAAGCACCACTGGTGCAGCCTCCCGAAAGATTGGTCTTAAACTGTTTTGCTTTTCCAATATGTTTTTCTCAAAATTTCTCTAACACAGATGACGTAAATAAATAAATCCGGTTCATTTGCTTTTTAACCCAAAGTTGTCTTGCGTTGAGTATGTGAACAACCACTATGCAACTGGCTGCCCGAATGTGTAGGTAAATAAATGGCACTTTATAAATCCCCATAACTGTTGTTGGATGATGTATGACAGACATGTTCTTTCATAATGGAGGTTTATTTTTCACAACTGCCACAAACCCAGTGTTTCATTGCGCTTTATCTTCGTCTCCCCCTCGAGCAGTTCATAAGCTCATGGTTAACTGAATAAACTGAAAGACATGTGGGGGTAGGAAGTGAAGATTGGGAAAGACAGTCAGGCGAGTTATGAAGATTGTTCAATGAAACAACTTGTCCTTTGTTTATTACAACAAAGCTCCTGATGTGGCAGGACACATGATTCATCTATTCGTGTGGTATTGGAATGACCTGCTCCTTTTTCAAAAAATTAAATTGTCATTTAACTACAGAAACATGTCTTGTTTTTTTCTCTTTTTTTTGGCAAAGGCAGTTAATTTCTAACTGTAAACACTCTTTAAAAATCCATCTCCCATAATTGTGATGTAAATGTGGGTAGAAGTTCATTCTTAAACCTTTGCCAAGCCCCTTTGGTTTCAAAGCAAGTATGGACTGTACTTACAGCATCATATGCAAATGTCGCTTTGCCTTGCTGGGTTGCATCATGTTTTCGGAAATGATCTGCATGGCAAATGGGGAATAAGTGCATTTCCATTGGTTAGTTAGTGGTCTTATCTTGCTGGATTCATAGCATTTCTACCGGCACAAAATTGGAGGGGCACCACTCTGCCCTAACGTGTGACCCTTTGGTGAAGCATGTTGACACGTCTTGTAACACCTTAACTTGAGACGAGCAGAGCAGAATTTTATTATGCCTCTGCTGACGAAGTCGCTGGAAGCATAATATTTTCAGGTTCTTTGTCCGTCTGTCCATCCGTCTCCATGATAGTTTTCTGTTTTCTCTACAACCACTTATCCGATTGGCGCAATTTTCACCATAGGTGTGACTACTCATGTAGAATGTTTTAGTGATAATTATGATGTCATTGGTCACGTGGTGTGGCAACCATGTTGGTAAAAAGGAAAAACTTTGGACCTCTATCTCTGAAACCGTTCCATGGAAAACATTAAAACTCGGCACTTGTGAAGTACTCACCATGGGAAACAAGTGAATTTTTTATACGCCCGTTATATATATCGGGGCGTATTATGTGATACCGGTCGTCCGTCCGTCCGTTCGTGTCCACACTCCAACTCCCAAAGTTTTCAACTTTCATGTTTCATATTTGGTACATAGGTACAGACTGGAGACGGTGTGTCGCGACATACGTTCGTCATCTAAAGTGGTTGCCATGGCAACCAGGATGCTGTTTTCCATGTCGTAGCAAAATTCTGTATATACCTTCTTGTTCGGGTGTATATTGTGCTCACTTGTTTTTTGATGTCATAGGTGGCTTTGTTTGACATAATTGCATATGTCCAATGCTTTATCCATTTGATATGAAAATTTTTGAGGGCCATCTCGGGCTAAATTTTATGGGGTTAAAAAAAAATAAAAAATTTGATGTCATCGGTCATGTGGTTTGGCAGCCATATTGTTTTTACAGCAATGCCAACCCTCCCGATTTCATCGGGAGACTTCCGAAAATTCACCCAAACTCCCGCCCTTACGATCACTATCCTTATCCTCCCGAAATTTTGATATTTTTGCACTGTTCACTAATCAGAATGTACTAGTATGAGAATTGAATGAAAAGCATCGTCTGCTACGTATAGCATGTGGTAACTCCATAACGTTCGCTGCTACCAAATTGTACGTAAAAAATTGCAAATTCAAATGAGGAGCAGCGAAACATTGGGTCTGGATCTCGCTTATGCGATCATGCACTGAGATTTAGTGCATGCGGTATGTGTGCAATACAGTGCATGCGGTATGTATGCACAGTGTATATGCATGCGATACGCTCACTGCATGCAGCTGGGCCCCGTACCAGCCCGGCGGTCGCGACCACCGTGCGGTGTTTAACAGCCGCTAGAGTTCTACGAGTCGCGCTGCAGCTGTGGAACATCGACTTCGAAGTTACCGATGCTTCAAGCCCTCGATGTTGATTACGAAATGGCAGAAAAGAAGCTTACGAAGACCAAGAAATGGTCTCAGAAGTACAAGACCGAATACAGTCTCCAATACCCGTGTATTCGAAAGTCTGAAAGAGGAATTCATCATGCGTATTGTACAGTTTGCAGCGTTGATATTTCAGTTGAGCACGGAGGTCGCGATGATATTCGGAAGCACGTTGGAAGCAAACGGCACACAGACATTGCAAAGGAGAGATCTTCGAGCACGAGTACCGGTACACTTCTGAATTATTTCACCAAACAAGGGACAAGCGAGGAAGAGGATGTTACCCGAGCGGAACTTCTCTTTCGTGGATTTATTGTGGAACATAACTTGCCCATATCAGTCTCAGATCATGCTGGACCTCTATTTCAAAAGATGTTTCCAGATTCAAAAGTTGCTTCAAAGTATGGATGTGCAAGAACAAAAACTTCAGCAATAATTGGTGAGTTGTGAAATGTTACTGCTTCATCTATTGCCGATATTGCTAGACTAGCTCCATTTAGCCTAGCTACAGATGGTAGCAATGACAGTGGTGAGGCCCAGCTATATCCTGTCCTGATTTCGTACTATGACAACAGTGCTGGGATTGTGAAGCAAGGTTTGCTAAGTTTGCCTGCGTGCAAACAAGATTCCACTGGAGAAAACATTTTCAAACTGCTTGATCATGAGTTCAGTGACAGGAAAATTCCGCGGGGAAATTGTGTTTCCTTTTGTGCTGATAATGCCTCTGTCATGGTGGGCAAGCACAAAGGAGTCGCTACTTATATCCACAAACAAAGTCCAGAGTGCTACATCATGGGATGCCCTTGCCATATGATGCACAATACGGCCAAGAAGGCGGCTCAGGCCTTACCCATTGAATTAGATGACTTTCTCATCGATATTTACTACTACTTGGACAAAAGTAGTAAACGCGTCAAAGGAGTGAAAGCACTGCAAGAACTCTGTGATGCCCCGACACACAAGATTCTGAAGCATGTCGCAACAAGGTGGCTGTCCCTTGGTCAGTGCCTAGACAGGCTGATTGAACAGTGGGAGCCACTTCGCCTCTTCTTCAAAGAAGAAGTACGAAGAAAAATGCAACCAACTGCAGCCAAGACTCTAACAACGAGCAAGAAGGACGGCACTGTATCTACTGCCAGTACTGGCACTGCAGGATCAAGCACTAGTGGAGCAGCATTCACCACTACCACTGCAGTATCTGCTGCGAAGAAGACAGCAGGGACAGCACCAAAACCAATGCTGAGAGCAGGTAGCATCACCGGCCCTTCATCACGTTCATCTACAAAGCAGATCCCTTCAGAGTCGAGAAAGACTGTGATAGTCCCATCTACAGGCAAAGAAGGACCCAAGTTAAGTTCTGCTTTTGCCAAATCACTTGATAGAAGCTCAGCAAAACCTTCGAATCAGAGGTCTTCTTCCTTGGCTGCACCTACCTCAAGCTCTCTCCTCAAACGTAAAATTGGATCTGGTACTACGAGTCTGACCTCTTCTGCTGGCAGTAAACGCAAGTGTGATCGCCCTGCGGCTAAGTGTACTACGAGTTCTACAAGTAAAAGCGCATCTTCCTCAAACACTGTGCAGGAATCTAGAGAAAAACGTGTCAACAGGATGTTCTTGTCTCCACAAACAAAACTCTATTGTTTCTTCCTTCGATATGCTAACAAGCTTTTTGAGAAGGGGAATCTTCTGCTCCAAAGAGACGAACCCTGTATTCATCTCCTGCACGGAGAATTGAATGGTCTTCTGAAAGATATCTTCGTACGGTTTTTGAAACCATCGGTGTCATCGGTTGCTCTGGTAAATGTACCCTTCTCTGACAGAAATCATCAGAAGAATGATGAGGACCTCATGATTGGAACGATGCCAAACTGTATATAAGGGAACAAAGGAGTCTCAAGAAATCCACCTTCACTCTGAGTGAGTCAGACATCCAAGGTTTCTTCAGTGCAGTTCGCTCATATTATGTGAAAGCCTGCAATTACATCTTCAAAACCTGGCCGCTAGATGATGAATTAGCCAAGCATGCTCAGGTGCTGGATGTTAAGCTACACCAAGAAGTGGGGTTTGACTGTGTGGAGTTTTTCATCAAGAAATTCCCCTGTCTGTTCAGTGGCGGTGATAGTGACATAGACAGTCTTGAGAGTGAATTCGCTCACTACCAGGCAGACGCCTCCATAGCTACAATTGCTACTGAGACAGTGAGAGTGGATGAGCAGTGGCATCGGATTTCACAGCTCACAGATCCCTGCACTGGTGCCAAGAAGTATCCTAATTTGAGCAAAGTGATGAAGGGAATCTTGGTCATTCCTCATTCGAACGCATCATGTGAGCGGGCACTCAGTCTTGTACGGAAGAATCATACTGAATTTCGTCCCAATTTGAGTGCCAAAACCCTGGAAGCTCTCTTAATTGAAAAACCAGCTCATAGCACCCCTTGCTACCAGAGAGAATACAGCAAAGACATCATCAGAAGGGCTAAAAGAGCCACACAGCTGTCACTCAGCAAAGCTGCCATGGAAAAAGCAAGCAGCAGTAGTACCAGCCAGTAAGGTAAGAAAAATATTGCTTCTTTTGTGCTTTTTGTTAATCTTTGATTGTCCCCTAACTTACTAATATTAACATACATGTAACATTAAAAAGTGCACAATTTTCCCCTTTTTTTGTTCAAAAAGTGGGAATTCTTAACATGTTAAATGCTCCAAAATAGGGCTCAGAGGGCACTCGAGAGCATCTAGAACCCCAGAGCTTCCAGGGCCCTAAGGCGGGCCCTGGACCCCGCCGCAAGGGTCGAGCGCTCCGCGCTCGAGATATGCGCTTCGCGCACATTATTTGGTGTCGGTTGCAAATCCTCCCTAATTCTGATTTCCAAAAGTTGGCATCTCTGTTTTTAACATAAAAACCTTAAAATCTCTGAATGGCTGAATAGATTGAGGCAAAACTTTATCGGAATGATAGCCTATCCATGAGAAACAAAAAGTTCTCCATCGATGATGTCGTAGGTCACATGGTTTGGCAGTTATGATTTTTTTTTTGAAGAATAAACCTTTAAAAAAATCTTCTCCGGAACAGTTTGACAGATCAAGGGGAAACTTCACCAAAATATTCCCCAATCCTTAGGGATACCAGGGTGTTCATGAATAATTAATAGGTCTCACAGTCCTGCAGCCATATTGTATTTAACGAAAATCTTAACTCGAACTGCTTCATCAATCGACGTGAAACATTACTATTATGATCTAGTCGTCTTGGGGAAAATGTGTTCTAAATTTCAACTTGATCAGAAAAATGGTCTGGCAGCCAGAATTATTTAATATTTTGAATCTGGGTTCAGGGATTTTAATCAAACTTTTTTTTGTATACCTTCTCGAAGCTCGTATTAGAGCTAACACACAACGCACAGCAAGGGGGGCATGAGACAAGAGGGGTGCGAGAGGGAAGGACAAAACAGTGGGGAACAGAGACATTAGTCGATTAGGAGATCTGTGCAAGGGAGAGGAATAGGGTGGGGAACATGGGGTATACAAGATGGGCATTACAGGGACTTTCAGGAAGGAAAGCAGGCAATTTGAAGGAGGTGGGTTTGGGGTGGATTAACGGGGGTAGTAAAGATTGAGGTTTTGGATGGGGGAAGATAAGAGGTGGTGGTGAACAGCTGTTTTGAAGGGCTGGAGGGAAGAATTGGATTGAAGAGACTGTGGGAGTTTATTCCAAAGGTGGGGAAAAAAGAGTTAATGTGAGTAGTGATTCGTGATTTTGGTAGTTTTACTAGAAGGGGTTGTTGGCGGACCTTGAGCGCCCTGCGGAAATATGGTGGGGACAAATCGCAGACAGAACGGGGGGGGGCAAGACTGGAGAGGTGACGGTAGAAGACAGAAAGACCACCGACCTGCCTGCGGTGAGAGAGTTTGAGGCCCAAAGACTCAGCCTCACCACAGGAGATACCAATGATCCGAAATGCCTTGGTTTCCACAGCGTGACGCTGAGAAAGGTGAGAGGCAGGAGCACCAGCCCAGAGGGGAAAGCAGTACTCCATCAGGCTGCGTACGAAAGCTTTGTATGTGGTCAGGAGCTCAGGTCGGCCGAGGAAGAACTTTGCACGACGGAGGATTCCCAGTCGCCGACTGGCTTTGGAGGCCAGGTTGGAAATGCAGCTTTCCCAGGAAAGATCATGGCAGATCGTGAGACCCAGAAGCTTGAATGAAAGGACTTCTTCAAGAGGATTGTTGAGAAAGTAGATTGGAGGGGGGGGGGAGTTTCTAAACTGTCGTTTCGGAGAGACATAGTGAGAGTGTGAGATTTGTCCGGATTGAAAGACATGTTCCACGTGTTGGACCAGTTTGTGATTTTATCCAGATCTGCAGAGAGTGAAAAAGCTGCTACTTGCCAGTCTGAGGGATGACAGATGGTACGGCAGAGGGTGGAGTCATCAGCAAAGAGATAAAGAGGATTTTCCAGAGTCGGAGAGATCATTGATGAAAACCAGAAAAACAACACGGCCCAGAACGCTACCTTGAGAAACTCCAACCTGAACAGGAAGAGGGGTTGAGAGAACTCGATTTGATACAAGTATGTATCATGATATAATAATGTGGACGGAGGTTTACCTGTCAACGTTTCGACATCAAAGAGTGCCTTTCTAGTTGTAATAGTTTTTGAGAGAATGCATCAGCAAACCACATCCTTGAATTTTAACACAATGTTGCAGGATGGGGAGAGGGGAATTTTTTTGCAGATATTTGGTGCACTTCAACATGTGGAAACTTGAATTACCAGCTGTTAGTCTGTGCAGCAGGAGACGGGGTTTTGCAATTGCGCATGCGTGTGTGTGTCCAGGGCATGACATTTTCAGGTTGTCTGGAATTGGAATTGCAGATGAGGTATTGTCATCATGCACCCTCTGTCCCTCCATCTCCTCTATCGACTTCTCCAGCCAAACCACTGGGTCGATCTTGTTGAAATTTGGCAGTAAGGTTCTGCTGCTGAAGTAATGGGGATTGCAAAGCTCGGTCCAGTCACATGACTTTAAGTAGGTTGAAATGGTGGGCTTCATAAATTTTTGAGAAAATTGTGTAAATTCTTTCAAAAGCTTCTTCTCCAGATGCACCAGTCAGAATGCTACCAAATTTGGGTTGCATCATTAGGCCAGGGCCCCGATAAGCTCCGGGTCCAGTGGACCTATTTTTACCATTTGCGCTTTTGTCATCAAATTTTCACAACAAACATTCATGAGAATTTGGAGAACACTAATGAACTAGAAATCTGCGATTGCCAAGGGTAAGCCTCCCCCCAGACCGTGGGAGACTTACCTTTGGTGATCACCTGTGATTTACCCTTGGCCAGTGATCCAATGATTGTGGCCATTTTTTTTTTTTGGACCACCAAAAAAATAAAAAAAAAACCCTTGAACTTCAACATTTCAGCATAGAGTATAAATGCAGAAAATGTGTCCCCATCTACAATCTATTCATAAAACTCAACATCATGAAAATTGGAGGGGAATTATTCAAGTTATGATGATAAAGGTGTTTATATGCCAATGAAGTTGCCGGAGGCATTATGTTTTCGGGTTGTCTGTCCATGTGTCCACGATAGTTTTTCATTCCTGCAATAACTTAACGGCTGAAGGGATCCAAGTCAAACTCGGTACAAATATGTATCATGATGCAAAGATTAATCGATTAGATTACGAGGTCAAGAGCTCCCATGAGGTAAAAATTCTGTTGCTGCGCTAACTGGTGAACGAGTGATGGGATTTTAACCAAACTTCGTTTCCGTATATATTATCATGCAAAGATGAACTTGATTAGATTTTGTCGTGAGAGGTCATGTTAGGTAAAAATGTGACACTTGAGAACAGCTGAAGGGATTTAAATCAGACATGGTACAAGTATTATAACGATGCAATAATGTAGGCCGGACGCGTATCAGTCGACGACAAAGTGCCGTTCTAGTTTGTTAATTAATGAAATCAGAAAAAAGTAGGTCAAGGACACAAAACAAATATCAGATGCACAATATCAGTGCAGGTACACGATTATGATGCAAAAACATCTTGGAAGGCCACATGGTCTTTGAGATTCAGCATTGGCATTGAGCGATGACAAAAAAAAACAAAAAAACTTTCAGACCGCCATTTGACTTGATCTTTAACCCGGAGGGATATGATGTAAATACGGCTTACTCTAGGAGTCTAGGCTGTCTGGAAAGGGCAACTGTGTTCCAATCAGCCAAACCTTGGTCGAGTTGTGGTGAAAAATGTCTAATTGGGTCATGGCAAATAGGTCAAGGTCAAAAATTGTCAACCACATTCACTTTATTACCATTAATAGCCGCCGTTGGACTTAGTCCAAAAAAAGGGGGCTTATGGATTTAGGTCTCATCCGTCCGACCATCCGCAGCCATATCTTGGACATGCATTTGCCGATGTTGTTCAAACTTGGCACACATAAAAGGAATGATGGATGGCTTTACATACGCACGTCATTTTTTGTTTTTTTTTCGAGATCAGATCCAAGATTGGCGACTGGCGCCCACTTTGTTACTTAAACATGTCCCCAACCATTTCTCAGACATGCATGGTCCGATTTTGTTCAAACTTGGTGTAAGCACAGTACATGTTGGCATACACATGCACCTCACTTTATTTTGCGATCTGATCAAAGATTGTAGACTGGTGGTCATTTTAGTTAAAATAACAAACCCGCTATTGAACACATCCTCAACCAGTTCCCGGATATGCATTTCCCGATCTTGTATTTTTTTTCATACCTACACCTCGAAGCATCTTTCATGAAAAAAATTTAAAAAAAAATTCTGATTACTCTTCAATTTCACGCCAACCACCTTTAAGTCCAGTTTACAAAAACTAATCCGACAGCATTTTCAACTGAATGATAATTTTCTATTGTTTACAGTTATAGAATTTCTTTGATGCATAAATATCATTACATGTTGTACTGTTTGTGTAATTCAGTATGTTCCCCTCCCCCACAAAAAGATTTAACATTAAATCCGTTCTTTGCAAAATTTGCATTCCCAATCAAAAACATCATACATATGTCACATGGCCAACTGTCTTGTACAATATAACTGCATGACCCACATCATGAATATTTATGACCGAATAACCCAATTGTATGCAGTCTTCCATGTCACATGACCACTAAAGTCAGTTGTGTACACACAAAATTATTGTAAATATGGACTAGCTAGCCCTTTAACTCTACACAGCAAAATTACTAAAACCACGGGAGCTATGACATGTTATGTCTTTTTCTCCATGTTGATGCAAAATTTAATTCTGAAAGTCCTTGGATATTGGCAGAAAAAAAGGAGAAAAACCTAATGGTGGTTTAATACTCCAAGAGGGTGCAAGACCTTGACCTTCAACGCAGATGGTTATGATGTAAATTAAACTTAAATGCGGCTCGCTCTAGGCTATCTAATGAGGGCAATTTTGTTCCAATCAGACAAACCCGAGTCGAGTTATGGTGTAAAACGTGTTTATAATTCGGTCATGACCTTAAAAATTAAGTCTAGGTCAACCCCGCACACTTTATATTTGCATTATTGATGCAAAATTTCATTCTGAAAGTCCCAGCCGGCTTCACGATACAGCTTGGAAATTTATATGTTCAAAATTTGGAGTGTTGGGAGTGCAGGACGAAAGAAAAAGAAAAATGATTTTAAAAATAGTGGTTTAGTACTCTTAAAGGTCTAAGAAACTGTGTGGTGCCATGAAAAAATTGGGGGATGTCAATTGTAGAAACAAACCCCACAACAGCAATAAGCCTTCCCCTGTGCTATAGGAGGAAGCTTGATAATGGGTCAAAAAGGCAATCACAATGAGGGGAAATCTGACTTGCCTGTCCACCACTGCGAGACAGCTTATTTATTTATTTATTTATTTTTAAATCCTTTCCGTGTTTATTTATTGAACATTTGAGCATCGGTGTGTTTGTCTGGGCCGTGTCTTTTATTTTTTTTTTTTAATTTTTTAAACTATTGCAGCTTTTGTCATCAAAATTTTGAACAAACCTTTATGCTGAGAATATGGAGAACACAAATTGATAAAATTTGAAAAAAATAATTTTTTTTTTGCTGCTTTCATCAACTTCAGGTTGAGTACAAAGTGGATGCAGGTGGGCTTTGTAATTTTGGATGTTTTCTGGTTAACCTCCGTTCACTTTTGGTGGCGGAGGTATGTCTTTCACCTCTGTTTGTCTGTGAACAGGATATCTCAAAAGTTATGGATGGATTCGGACAAAACTTAGTGGATGAGTTGGTTGGGTTGGTGACAAGAACAAGCCGATTAGATTTTGGTTCAGGTCTGGATGCAGATCCGGCCTATCAGTGGGATACAAAACGTATACTGTTCAGCCTGGAGGAGGTATGTGCTCCTCTGAGTTCCGCTGTAGCCCAGTCTGCTTTTAGCAGATTTGCGCATTTTTCACCAAATCATGGCCAGGGTGAAACTTTGCATGGACTTCCACCTGAATAGTTTGATGGATGGATAGAAAATGATGCAAACTTATTTCCACAGATTCTTAAAATGCAGTTTTCCTTCCAGTATTTAAAGCATGCAGAGCACGACCATGTCATTGTCATGCGATTGCCCATCCCAAGCTGTGATCCTTTCTACCCCCATTAACCCGACATATCCCAACCCCCTTGCAGGTTAGTGTTCCCTGCCCTCCTCCCCTCCTGTTCTTTCATCTCCCTCCTTCTGTCCGACTGTAGCCCTGCTGTCACCATGTTGCCTTCTTACTTCGTCTCCTCGCTCTTCCATGAACTTCAATTTTGTCTCTTTTTAAAATTTATTTATTTTATCATTTTTTAATGGATGGAAGCAGAATAGCTGTTGCTGAAAAGAAGAAAATAATTTTCACCCACTAACTGGGAAAGTGGGCTTGATTTATCCAGTTGGATATTAAATTGGTGTCCTGTCTGCAAGCATTAGTTGGTGGATGTTAAAGATCCCACGGTGTCCTGTGCAAAGAGTAGGCAAGCTATCGCCGACATCCTGAACAAATTATGAATTCCTGCACACTCAGTCGAGTAGCCGCATCTTGAGTGATGACCCATCCAGGATTGTAATCCTCACCAAGAAATTGCTTCAGCAGAACTGACGGTTTGTATCGAGCATGATACATGATAATGATGATTTATCCAGTCATAAGAGGAGGTTTGTTTCACCCCTGAGTAGGACTTGTGGGAGCTGCTTGGCTTGGTCGTTGATCAGTGGGGTGAGGGGGCATACCCACACTTATTGGAGGAGTATGGGGTCACCATATCATTTCCTCCTCCCCTCCCCCTCCCACTTTATTTTTGGTCAAAAAACAAAAATGTGGATACATACAAAGGATTTTGAAGCAATCTATCTTGCAATTGATTTAATATTTTATGAAATTTTGAATGAGCGATTAATTACTTAGCAAATGGAATATTATCGATGAGATGCTTTTTGGGAGCATTGTTTACCTTCATGTCATCCAGCCCGACCAAAATCAAAGGCAACAAGGCACAGACATCATCAGTGCATGTGTCCTAAAAACCTGCTCTGCTGCTCTTGCTCATGTTCTTTCTGCACTGTTCACTCTATCATTCTCTCTGGGTCAGTTTCCATCTCCCTGGGGGTTAGTCAACATCACTGCAATACACAAACAAACATGGTGCAAACATGGATCTTCTTAACTACAGGCCTTTAGTTTGCTTCCATTTATATGCCATTTGACATGGAATCAATCCATCATTGCATTTGACATCAAATCCTTCCTTTTCTCCAACCGACAGATCTCAGATCATCAGTTGGGTTCCATACCCGGTTATTCCACTTTGAACATGCTGCTTCTATGCTCCTAATGCTAGATGGAAGACCTCAATGTCAGACATGAGCTCAGGGCCATGTCTCTGGACATATCTTCATCTGATAGTGTGGCACCCCACCTTGATCTCCAAACCTTCTGCCGATTACATCCAAGGCCACCTCCTCTCATAGATCACAAACTTCCTCCACTACCATATTCGGTGTGTCACTCTCAACGGGATCCTCTCGTCTCCGTCAAGGTTGGAGTGCCCCAAGGCACTGTCTTGGGCCAAGTCATTTGATTGTTTTTGTATGCAAATTCGAGGCTCGGGGAGCTCAAACACAGAACAGATCACAACGAAAGGAACAGCAGAAAGAGAGAGGGGGTGGGGGGGGGCGAAGTCAACAGCAGGGCTGAGGCACAAAATAGATGAAGACAAAAAATGAGGGATGTGGGTAAGAATGAGGGGTGGGGGAGGATGCAGGAGATGCACAAGATGGACAAGATGGATATAGAGGCAAACTTTCAGGAAGGAAAAAGTGGGGTGGGGAGAGATGGGTTACTGTCAGATGATCTGAGATGGAAGTGGACAGCCATCTCAAACACTTGGAGGGAAGAAAGGGATTGAAGAGGAAGTGAAAATTTATTCCACAGGTGGGGAAAAAAAATGAGAAACAAATGAGTGGAGGTGAGCAGTGATTCTGGATTTTGGGAGTTTCACCAGAAGGGGGTTGCTGGTGGACCACGTGTGCTCTGCAAAACCCTTGTTTTGGGGGGGGGAGGAAGCATGCAGAGGGCAGAGGGGTGCAAGACCAGAAAGAAGGTGGTTGAAGACAAAGATGACCGACCTGTTTGTGATGGTAAAGTGAGAGGCCCATTGGTTCAGCTTCATCATGGGATATTCCAATGATTTTGAATGTCTTGGTTTCCACAGCATCAAGCTGAGGCAGGATCGCCAATGCAGAGGCTAGAGCAGTATTTCATCAAGCTGCAGGTGAAGGCCTCACAAGTGGATAAACGTTCAGGTGTTTTATGAAGGACTTTGAACAATGGATGGATGGATGGATGCTCAGTCAGTGGCTAGCTTTGGAGGATAACTTTTAAATGTGGTTTGTCAGAGAAAGATCATGGCTGATGAGACCCAAGAGCTTGAGTGAAGGAACATCTTCAAGAGGATTGTTAAGATAGTTGATGGGAGGGTGTGCCAGACGGTCTTTTTGGAGAGAGAGAGAGAGAGAGAGAGAGAGAGAGAGAGAGAGAGAGAGATAGAGATAGAGATAGAGATAGAGATAGAGATAGAGATAGAGATAGAGATAGAGATAGATATATGTCAGATATGTCGGCATTGAAAGACATTTTCCAATTGTTTAACCAGCTTGTGATTTTGTGAAGGTCTGAAGAGAGAGAAGAGGCTGCTGCCTGTCTGTCAAAAGGATGAGTGATTTCACGGCAGAGGGTGGAGTCATCAGGAAATAGATAACGAGGATATGAGAGTGAGATATCGTTGATGAAGATTAATTAGAATAGGGCCCAGGATGCTGCCTTGGGCACTCCTGCCTTGACAGGGAGAGGAGATTAAAGGATTCTGTTGAGAGCCACATGTCGGGTGCAAGTCGAGGAAGTCAAATGCCATGTGTGGAGTTGGCCTTTGATGCCATAGCCAAAGAGCTTGGAAAGCAAGGCGGGATCCCAGACTGGATTGAAAGCTCAAGATATGTCAAGAAACGGCCCTGATCTCATGTCTGACATTGAGAGCCTCCATCCATTGCTGAGAGTGTAGAAGCAGCATGTCCAAGGTAGAGTGACGTGGTCTGAATCCGAATTGATGATCTGAGATGAGGCTGTTGTGGAAAAGGAATTATTTTATGTTGACTGTGATGATAGATTCCATGACCTTGCTGATGACTAAGTAAGTTGATATGTCTAGTTAAGGATGACTCTGTGGATAAGATAGAGCGAGTTTCTGTGGTTATCTGTGGAAGAATTCCCAGAATGAGTTAATATCAGGGGCAGTAGATGGAGGAGACGAGTCCTGAAGTGTGATGGCTGCCTATGTGAACTGCCAGATATGCAGCTGCTGAGATTGGTCTCTGAGAATGGCTCGAGAGATGTCTTGTACCTCATCATCATCAATGATCCTTCTGATTCCCTGAAAAATCCTGCATATCTCTTTGCTGATGACTGCACTCTCTATCGTATCATTTCTCATCCTTCAGACAGGCAGGCAGCAGCCTCTTTTCCCTCTCTGCAAGCCTTGATAGAATCAGGAACTGGTCCAGCACTTAGAATAAGTCTTTCAACTGTGACAAATCCCACACACTAACCTTGGCTTTCCAAAAGGAGCGTCTGACAAATTCTCCCATCTACTTCCGAAACAAACCACTTGAAGAGTGAAGTCACTCAAACTTTTGGGTCTCACCATTAGCCATGATCTTTATTGAGCAGACCATATTTCCGAGATGGTCTCCAAAGCCAGTCACCGACTGAGCATCCTTTATCTTGCAATGGCTTTTCTTAGCCAGTCTGATTTTTGATAACTTACAAGGCCTTCATTCGCAGCTTGATGGAGTACCCCACTCTTCTTCGAGCTGGTCCCCCTGCCTCACACCTTGCAATTAATGATGCCTTGGAAAGCAAGGCAGTCAAAATCATTGGGACCTCCCATGACAAAGCTAAGTGTCTACGCCTGTTACTTTCACATTGCAGGCAAGTTGGTGGCCTCTGTATTCTACCGCCTGCTTTTTGGTCTTCTACCCTCTGCCCTTGCTTGTCTCTGTCCCTCCCAGGTTTTCACAGGGTGTACACAGTCTGCCAGTCACCCTCTAATGGTTAAACTCCCAAAATCAAGGTTCACTGCTTACCTCCACTCATTTGTTCCTCTTTTCTCACCCGTGGGACCAACTTCCCCAATCTGTTCAGTCCCATTCTTCCCTCCAGGGCATTGTGGTTGATGAGCATCCTGTATGCTGGTTGCCCTTTTGTAGTCTATTTGCATTGATATATATATATATATATATATATATATATATATATATATATATATATATATATATATATATATATATATATATATATATATATATATATTTTGAGGTTTGGTGATATCTGCATTCTCTTGATGGAAAGGTTAAGCAACAAGTGTTGCACCATTTTATAATTGGAAAAGTTTAAAATATTGAAGTATGATCAGACAGAGAGCTCCTCCATACCTGTGAGTGCCCTCAGTTTCACGCAGCATGCAACAAACTCGTCAAAACCGATCTTTCCGGATTCACCATAGCGTCGTACGATTGTGCTTATGACAGCAGGACTGAACCGGTAGCCTGGTTAAGGGTGAGGAGCAGAGCATGGTTAGACACTCTCTACCACTTAGAACCATAATTAGTCACATTAAAATTACATCGGTGCTTAGTTCCATCAGATTAAGGTTAGATCGGTAAGATCACATTCAGGTAAGATGCTCTCCACTTCTTAGATCATTGCTTGGTAATGTCAAATAAACATTATAGATACAAATTTTCTGATTCTGATTCCTAATTCTGATGTGAGGTGTTTTCTGATTATCTGATGTATGTGATTATGGAGCATTTTCTTGGCAAGGGTTATACTGGGTGGTTTGCTATTGCCTTCCCAGAAAGTTAGGGCAGGAATATGGAATTTGGCCAGGGTGCCGGCGATACCTATTCTTCATGGAGTACACCGTGGCATATTTAGCATCCACCAACTAACGGCGGCAGACGGGATATCACGTTTAACGTCCATCCGAGGGACGGCACACATTGATGAACTACTCTACCTGTGAAACAGCAGGATGACAGTTTATAGCTGTTGGCATTCAAACCCAGGCCAAACAGCTTTGGGGTGTGTGTGTGTGTGTGTGTGTCTGTGTCTGTGTCTGTGTCTGTGTCTGTGTCTGTGTCTGTGTCTGTGTCTGTGTCTGTGTCTGTGTCTGTGTCTGTGTCTGTGTCTGTGTCTGTGTCTGTGTCTGTGTCTGTGTCTGTGTCTGTGTCTGTGTCTGTGTCTGTTCTGTGTCTGTGTCTGTGTCTGGGCCATCCTGCGAGCCCATAGATACGATTCCTGCTTTAACATTATGGTTAGATTGGTTCAATCACATTAAGGTGAGATGCTCTCCACTTCTTTGATCATAGATTGGTGATGTCAAATAAATGTTATAGATATGCTTAGTAATGTCGTCTTAAGGTTATGTCCTTGATCGGTGATATCAGATTGAGATTTTCCTTTTTAAGTGTTTCTCCACTTCCTCGAACCAGAAAAATCATTGATGTGTTTCGCATTTGGTGCTCATCAATTGGTTTTCTCATACATTTACTCTCCTATTGTTATGATTGTTGCTTTATTCCAGTTTATCCTTTTAATAACTAGGAGGAATTGATCTTTGTAATATGAAAGCAAACTCTTCAACGGTTTTTGAAATATAGTGTACACAAGCCAAGCTACCGAGACGGTTGCCATGGCAACATAATTCAGCCAATCACAGCCGTGATCTCATATGATTGAGATAATGTCATGAGGAATAGATATCTGCAGGATGAAAGCAAAATGTTCAACGGTTTCTGAAATATCACGAACACAAACCTACATGGACGGATGATTGGTCGGACGGAGCTCATTAAAATGTCCCTGTCTCTGACCTTGGCGGAGTGTCGAGGGACAAAAATGTGCTACAGGTTAGCTACAGGTTAACTTTACCATGTGCTACAGGTTAGCTATAGGCACATCATTAATGTGCTACAGGTTAGCAATACCTATTGGACAGAGGTGTGAGCATCATGAGTGACATATTGGTGAGGGTGTAAACGTCTCAAGTTATGTAGTGCTTCCTTGGTGGTGGTGATGCCTGGTGCTTCCACTGTATTAATTTAGTCTTCGTCTCACTCTCAGTTTTACAAAACTTTGCATCTCCCGCACCACCTCGTACCATGTATATTTGTCCATTGTCTACTCGATATCAGTGCAATTCTCATTCAAATACACGTCATCTTGTGTATAGGTCACAATTTTTAGGCGGTGTCTAGGTCGCAGGCGGTGGTTATGCAGTGTATAGGTTACAATTTTTTTCTGCCTTCTGTCTTGCTCCTGCATGTGGTCTATGTAAAGCTTATCCATAGGCCTTGGAAAGATATAAGATTTTAAAAAAAGGTATGCATTTCTACTTGCAATACTCATATGCAAACATTGACATCTCATATACCTACTCCATCATATTCTTTTTGATTTTGATGTACCATACTTTTTATAGAGTGTTGGTGTTGCCAAATCAGTTTGTTGGCAAGGGTTGTAAAGGGTGGTTTTTGCCTTTGCATTGCCAGCATTGTTTGTCCATGCTCCATCCTTTTAAATAATGCGCGTAAAGCAAGGAAGCAGCATGTACTATTTTAAAAAAGGTCTTTGGTATGACAAACCTCCCAGACTCGGAGCAGACACTTTAACTATTACACCACCAAGTCTGATGCCCCATAGTACGAGTATACACATCGTTAATAAAACATCTCCAATTTCATGTAAGACTATGATGTTTAAATACTGAATTTATTGGGATAAATTCATCTTGTTATTGTGGACTATGAGGATATAACATTAAAATGTTCATTATGGTGGGTCTGCTAAACATACTGTAAGTCAGTAAGGCCCCACATTGATGGACTGACACATTGGCTGGTGGATGTCAAAGATCCCATTGTGAAGGACACCATAGAATCTTTGATGTCCACCAGGAAATGCAAACAGATCGGACACCCAACGTCACATCCTTTTAGACTTTCGAGGGACAGCACATTCATTGATGTTGCCTGCAAAGCACCGTCGTCACAATTGATAGTTGGGTGAGGATTCGGGCCCCGACCAGCAGCTCAAAATTAGATGTGCCCCCTTTTTTATCATCTTCTTGTGAAAAAGTAATAAAACTGATAACTCACCCATTGAAGCAAGAGCTTGAGATAGTTCCGCTTCTTCTACAGTTCCGCTACGATCAACATCAATGCACACGAAGTGCTGTTTCCAGCCATTGAGAGCCACCGACAGATTCTTGAACTCTTCAAAACCCATAGACCCAGAGCAGTCTTGCTGTTTGAACATCGATATTAAGGAACAGCAGTGTAGTGTGTTCGCATTCATCCGTAAGAATGCGTAACCTCCTTTGACTCAGCAGTAAATACCCGTTCCCTCTGGGAACATCACTGGGTGAAGAAAGAAGCTGAGCTGTGCAACAAAGTAATTATTGGTGACATTGCGGTATGTTTTCTTTCAGAGAATAAAAATGGCACTGTCCCTCCCTTCGCCCGACGGGCAATCTTGTTCCAAGCATTCTGACGCTTACCTTTATTTGGGCGGAGTAAAGGCAACTGACTGCTCAGTATAGGCAAAAAAAAAACAACAACCTGGGTTATGTGCAACATTAGGACAGGGTCCTGGTGTTAAATTGTGGAGGCCAACCCGGTCAGATGACTGGAACGGTGTCAAACTGGCGGTCACGCAAATTCCTTCCAAAATCTTCTTCTCTAGACCAACCAGTCAGAATGCTACCAAATTTGGGTTACATCATTAGGCCAGGGTAGGGATGTTAAATTGCGGAGGTCCTGTTGATCACTTCGTCAACTTTTGGGAAAATCGCTTTAATTCCTTTAAAAATATTCTTTTGCAGAACCTCCAGTCACAATGCTACTAAATTTTTGTTCCAACATTAGGCTCGGGCCCAGATAAGCTACAAATCCAGTGGTCCTTTTTTTTCTTTTTTTGTCTACCACCTGTATGTTTTGGCATCCCATCTCTCCATCCTTTTTCAAAAAAATGTATTTATTACTTGTTTTATTTGGAGCAGGATTGTTGATAATTGCATTGGAGTTCAAACCACAAGATTTTTAGACTGTCATTCATGTCATGCTTTCTTACCAATATAAGAGAATTGAGGAACAGGTCAAGGCCACTTGACCCATCATGCCTGTGCCATATTCACATTCAAATGCTCCCACCGAATGGGACTAACCCTCACTTACAAATGACCTCAACCAGATATATTAAACAGGGTACTTATCTTCATGAAGAGGATCATGGATTATTTTGACACAACGAAAGGCAGATGGTATTGCTACCATTCTGTCAACATACATACAAAGTACAGCATTTTCTCCAATGCAACTCTTCCTACTGGTGAGTCATCAGAACAACAGATGTTAAATACTTTTAGGGAACCAATGACAAGACTGCTTTTAAGTGAGAACATAGAGGTGTCCTGCCGTTCTTCAAAAGGATACGTCAAGCATGGCCAGCATGAGCTTGCAAGTCTCGTAGCAAAATGCTGTAAAGAAAGGTTTATAGAGAAAAAAGTCAATAAATACTTTCACCCGTACATTTTTACATTGCTTAAATTCAAGCTTGCAAAGTGGAAGTGCTTTGTTCCAACGCTGAATTTTTTTTTTTTGGCCACATGCAGCAATTGTTGTGTTGTCAGTACTGTATAGCTATTTTTCTGGGCACGCAGGATAGTCTAGCCATGAGAGGTATGTGCACTCACCTGAGCTGTCTTGCCTGGGTTCGAAACTCGGCCCAGCTCTAAACTCTCTCATCTCAGTGTTTTGTATGTATGGCCTTTCCTCGGATGGACGTTACTGCCAGCATTAGTTTATGGACGTTAAAGATCCGATGGTGTTCTTTGTGAAGAGTAGGCAAGCTGTCGCTGGCATTCTGGTCAAATTACCAATTCCTGCTCTCAACTACAGGGGAACTGCATCAGCGGCACAGCTGCACCCCAGCAATACTGCTACCCAGCACAGCAGCCACTTGCTGCAAACTAAATCAAATCAGCTATTGTTCTGTATTTGAGCATGCAGCACATATGTTCTCAAGTAATTAAACGTTTGACCTCCTCCCCAGTGTTGAGGGAGACTTGGGCAAATAAAGGAAGGGGGGAGGAATGAGGGGCAGGAGAGAACGCAATGGGCGGACAAGATAAATACAGAAGCAAATTTGCAGGAAGGAAAAACTGGAATTTTGGAAAGAGGTTGGCTTAGGGGAGGGGTGAGTTAACAGGGGTAGAAAATCTCATGGTTTAGGATGGGGGATGATCTGAAATGGTGGTGAAAAGCTTTCTTGAAGGACTGGAGAGAAGAATGAGATTGAAGAGACTAGACGTTGTGCAGTTTCACAGGTGGAGAGAAAAAAAGAGGAATGAATGAGTCGAGGTCAGCAGTGATTCTGGAATTTTAGAGTTTCACCAGAAAGGCATTGCCAGTGGACCATGTACGCCCTGCAGAAACCTGATGGGGATAAAGCAGGGAAAGAGCAGAGGTTGCAAGGCCAGAAAGGAGGTAGTCGGAGACAGAGAGACCACTGACACTTCTGTGATGGGAAAGTGATAAGCCCATAGACCCAGCTTTAGCACCGGAGATTCCAATTCCAGTGATGTTGAAGGCCTCGGCTTCCACGGCGTCAAGTTGAGCAAGGTGTGAGGCAGCGGTGCCAGCCCAGAGAGGAGAGCAGTCCTCTGTCAAGCTGCAGGTGAAGGCCTTGAAGGTAGATAGGAGTTCAGGTGTTCCAAGGAAGGACTTCGTGCGACAGAGGATGCCCATTTGGCATACTGGCTTTGGAAGCCAACTTTGAAATGTGGTTTGCCCAAGAAAGATCATGGCTGAGAGTGAGACCCAGAGTTTGAGTGATTGAACTTCTTCAAGAGGATTGTTGAGGAAGTGGTTAGGAAGGTTTGCCATGCAGTTATATCAAAGAGGGAGAGAGTCAGAGTGTGAGATTTGTCAGGATTGAAAGACCTAGATTCCCAGTGTTTGACCAGCTTGTGATTTTTTTTTTCAAGGTCTGAAGAGAGGGAAGAGGCTGCATCATGCCTGTCTGAAGGATGAGCGATGTCACGGCAAAGGGTGGAGTCGTCAGCAAATAGGTAAATATAATTTTCCAGAGAGCCAGAGGGATCATTGATGAAGTTTTGGAATAGGATGGGGCCCAGAACTCTTCCTTGAAGTACCCCAGCCTTAATACGGAGAGGAGATGAAAGGATTACTTTGAGAGCCACATGTTCGCTATGAGAGTAGAGGAAATCATAAACCACGTGTGGACTTGGCCTTGGATGCTGTAGGCCGAGAGTTTGGAGAGCAAGGCGGGATGCGAGACTATCGAAAGCTCCAGATATGTCCAAAGAGACAGCCCCGATCTCATGACTCACATCGAGGGCATACAGTACATCCATTGTTGGGAGAGTTAAAGCAGTATGTCCAAGGTGGAGTGACCTGGTCTGAATCCAAATTTGTCATTAGAGATGAAACCATTGGAGAAAACTTAGGATTTTATGTCACCTGTGATGATTGATTCCATGACTTTGCTGATGATTGGCAGTAAGCTGACAGTTGAGGGGATTGGGTTTTGCACCTTGTTTGTGTAATGCAGTGATGGCGGTTGACTTCAAGGGTTGCCAGAAACTTCTCTCCATTCTTAGGTGCAAAAGATAGAGTCCAGGAGCAGTTGGGTGTGACTGGATAAGTTGGGTACGGAGAGCGAGGGGTTAGGGACACAAGATTTGGAAGCAAACACATGATTGAGACATTCAGCCTTCTCACGAGAGGAGATGAGTGTGGTGCCATTTGAAGAGAGGGAAGGGATAGAGGGGGAGCGTACACCGGAGACAGACTTAACAAGACACCACCAGGTTTAGAGGCGTGAGACAATGTTGAACGTTCAGTCTTGAGACTGGACAGATGTCGTTTTCTCCTTAGAGTGGACACACACTTCTTGTGGGCTTCGTGGAATGATCTGAGGTTGCCTTCGGTTGGATTTGCTTTCCAGTAAGAGAAGGCATGGTGTTTCAAAGCAACTGCCTCACCACAGGATTCGGTGTACCATGGGCAGAAACAAGGGTGTCGGATGGCTGAATACGTCATGGGATGGATCTGTGCACAAGAGAGAGCAGGTCTGTGTGGAAGAATTGCCAGGCTGATTTAATATCAGGGACGGTTGATATGGGAGAGCAATCCTAAAGTGAGATGGCTGCTGCCTGCTTGCACTCCTTGCCAATCTGTCTGTGTGAACTGTCAGACTCGTCAGCACTGAGGTTGTTCTCTGAGAATAGCCAGAGACATGTTGACTCTCACAAGCATAAGATCAAATAAACCAATGGGAGCAGAGGAAGAGCAGGAAACATTTTTGGGAAAGTTTATCACCACCAAGTCCAGAAGTAGGGAGGATTTGCTGTTGGGAGAAATGTGGGTCAGAAAGTTCACAGATTGTGTCAGTCCTATACAGTCAAATCAATTATTTGCTAAAGTGCCATGGCTAATGAGAGAGGTACCAACATCCAGCCAATTGGCTCTTTCTGGGGCCATGCAAAGCCCTCTTTTAGGGGATCAAGGACATTCCATGGCTGTGTGTGCAGCACTTTGCATGCCTTTTTGCCCAAAGTCCTTCAACTGGCCTTGCCTGCTTACAGGATGTTTTGCATGGTACAACCTTACTCTGTTCTGCTCTATAATGGACGCTCACCGCATCCTCGGTGCACGTTTTTTCAAAACGACTTATCTCTAGACAAATATCTGATACAAGAGTAATGCTACTCGATGCGAACACATGGACCAAGCTATTCTTTCGACAATCTATCTTCGTCCCCATCCCTCCTCCCTTCCACATAACGATATTAAAAGATGTTTGGTGTTGCAGTTCCAACATCTGGGAGAATGAATTTTTCAAATGTTTTATATCTTCCCGTGCACACCCCACGTATAACCATCAGTTTTCAACTCCTTCCGTCCGGTGGTTCAGGAGTGCATCGAAGTCAAATAAACACACAAATGATTTTCATTTTATGTTACTATTTAACAGAGCTGAGTAAACGGACTTTACTTAATGCAAGAACTGTCATGTTTATGGTGCAAACCGGCGTGTACCTGATTGGGAATGGTACTCTAAATATGCCAGATCGAGAAACATCGCAGACCATTAAACATGGTGGACTGGGAAACCTTGTGGATCCGGAAACACATGCCCGATGGGAAATGTGACGTCAACTTAAATAGCCCTGTTGATGCTCACGCTTGTAATTGCCCGAGATTCCCGAACTGGTGAGACTACGTTGCAGCTCTTCAGCATCGATTTGTCCATCCTGTCACAACAGCATCACAATTATTACCACCATGCTTCAGCTGAAAGAAGCAATTTTCAAAAGAGGAGTTCAGTTCCACTTGGATTGAACTCAAAACTTACCTGGCCAGCCACAGCTGAAAAATACACCCAAAGTGGATCAGTTCCCTGTGGTTACAGATACAAGGGAGGGTGTGAGGGAAGGAGAAGTGGTGTCGTTATAATTTGATTCTCTGTAATATGTAACCACAACTGTAAATATCCTGCCAGATGTACTGAATTGAACCTTGATGGTGAAGTTACCAGCTGTGATATGAACATGTGATTTACATTGTCTGCCATAAAAAACCAAACATGTAGAAATGATGTTATTATTGAAGGACTGACTGCTCCATTGTTCATTCCAAGTGGATTTTTGGCACGAGGGATGTGCAGAACACCTGATTGCAAGTTTCCACGTAACGTAATTACCTCGTGATAATCGTTCAGCACGTACAACCCATGAACCTTCAGGTTTTTAGAGGTGACACGAGGCATTCTGAGCATATTCACAACATTATTTCTGAGATACCGGCGTGTGGATCGATCATCCAAAAAACACTGTTTGGACTATTTAACTATAACAGCACTCGGTAAAGAACATACCACTTCCAGGGTGAACAGTTTACATTTTGCTGCCCACTGAAAGACCAGATCTGGATCTTCTTGTCACCTCAACTCATCCACCAAGTTTTGTCATCCGTTCACAACGTTTTGAAATATCTTGCTATATATTGTTTTTGTCCTATCTCTTAATGGTGAAGAATCACTTTAAAAAAGTCTCGTATCCTGATCCTCACCAAAATCGAATCACTTTGTCCTTATCACATAACCAACCTGTCCACCATGTTTCGTCCGAATCTGTCCATAAAACGTTTTGAGATATCCTTCTCCCAGACAAACAAACAAACAGGGGTGAAAACATAGATTCCACCCACCTTCGGTGGCGGAGATAATAACTATCGGTGATTTCAATTTTTTTGATTCAAGTTAACAAGGATGTACTAATCCATTACAATGCCGCATGTGTCAGAAAATGAGAGGAATCAAATATATAATTGGACACCTTGAAGCAGGATTTTTCCATAAGCCATGTTGCAAGGCTCCAACGTGAGGAGAGGAAGTGTTTATGACCTCAAAGGATGTCAAACCACAGGATCAACAAGAGTTATGCCAAGAAATGGACGTCCCAGGTTAACGGCTCCCACTTCGGACCGACACATTCACACGACCCATTTATGTAATCGGTTTCAAACTGTGAAGAGTAGTCCAAACGTACTCCGTGGACCTCACAGGATAAGTGTCAATAACATCTTGAGGGGTCCGCATAATGCAGGGTTTCATGCTCGTCATCTTATTCAACCACCAATACTTGCACCGCGACACATCCAAGCATGTTTGCAGTGGTCAAATCAGCACGTCCGATAGACACTGAGATAGTGGGCAAGTGTTTACGTTAAGTGAAAAACAGCCCAGGTTTCTTCTTGAAATGCAAGATGGCCACATGGGGGTCAACAGAATACGCAATGAGCGATATGCTCCAATCTATATCGAGGAAGCCACAAATTTTGGACGTGGTGTCATGATGTGAGTTGGTACTTCCGAATCCCTTCACAACCACTTGATCCATATCCATGGCAATCTTATGGCAGATTGATACATGAGTGAGATGTCACAGCAACTTGTGTTATCTATCCATCAACAACATGGCCCAGCAATCCATCTTTACGCATGATAATGGCCCCTGGTAATGGCCATTTGAACAAGGAACGTTTTGTCAATGCCATCGTTAATGTCACGACACCCTGGCCTGCCATCTCGCTCGATTCAAGTCAAATTGAACATCTCTGGAATATCAATGATCGTCACGTTCGAACCAAGCCGAGACAGCCACAGACCCTCGATGAGCTGGAACAGGAGTCAATTTGGGCGTGGAATACCATTCCTCAGGCTCCGATTTGACTGTTTACATGGTTAGGTTGATGCGACGACAATGCAACGAAGTGGTTGCTGCCTGAGGTAGATATACCTGTGTTTGAGGTTGTTACTTCCATATTAGAAAACATTTGCCACAACACAGGATTACCTGATTAGGTCACAATGAAATGGACATGTAATTATTCAGCATTTATCTCTGTCACACTTTCACACCTCACCTGTGTCCCATGGTGTTACAAATAAATCACATGAACAACAATCAAGTGCACAGGTTTTTTTTTTATGGTGGAGAGTGTATATCATCTTCAGTGCTAGTTAGTGTCTTCAGAAAGTATTCACAACCCTTGACTTTTGTCACATTTTGTTACAGCTTGAATTTAAAATGGATTGAATTGTGATTTTTTTTTGTCACCGATCCGCAAAAAATACTCCATAATGTCAAAATCAAAACATGTTTTTAGAAATTTTTAAATTATTATATTATGAAATCCAAGGTAGTATGTTGGTGGTGTTCCTAATAATGTGAATATAAATAAATAATTTTAGGTGGTATGTCCGTGGTGGTCCTAATAAAGCGTATATAAGTAAATAATTATTTAAGGTGGTATGTCCGTGGTGGTCCTAATAAAGCGTATATAAGTAAATAATTATTTAAGGCGGTATGTCCGTGGTGGTCCTAATAAATTATTCCTAAATAATTCAAGGTGGTATGTCGGTGGTGGTCCCAATAATAAATAATAATTTCAGATGGTATGTAGGGGTGCGGTGATGTAAAGTGCGGACGGACGAACAGAACCCCAAAATATACAAGCCCCCGTTTTCAAGCTCTGTTGACGTCGAAACAAAGGGGAGTTACAGGGGAAGGAAATCGTTCGGTTTTGGGGAGCGTGGGTGTTGGTCGTGGTTGGAGAACATGAGAATGGGAAGGGAAGGGTTATGTATCAAGTAGCGTGACATTTGGTGGGAAGCGTGAGACAGAAGATTCAAATATTCTGCTCGTTCCAACCCCAAATAAATAGAACGTCCTTTAGTAATCAGTTTTAACCTCCACCACCAAATTTTCTCCATTGAGAGGTCGGGCTAAAAATGATATATAGCACAATATCTCAAAAATGTATTGGGCCAGATATGTTCTCTTGGATCAGGCATTACGTGGCGGAGGTATGTGCTCTACCGAGTGCCCTTCTTGTAATTAATACTGTATTTGTCAGAAACCTAAAAATTACATTATTATCATCGATTCAAGGATTCCGTGCACAAATAAACGTAATTAAGCATATCCCATGCGAAGCCTGGAAAAGGAAGCACAGAAGCGGGTATACGGAGGGGTCTCCAGAAGGAGGCAATCCGTACATCCCTAACTCACGTATCCCGACATGGCTGTACAACAACGTCTTGGCAAGTGTGATCCGGGTGTGCTGCGCACGCGCATCCTGGCAAGTGGGATCCGGGTGTGCCGCGCACGCGCCCACAACCACACCCTCATGCTATCGCTTATAAATAAATAAATAAATGATTTCTTCTTTCCAATCCCTTTTTCAAGACACTGAGCCGTCCCATCATTTTCATTCACATGTTGTCTATCAGGTCGTTGTTCCCACAGTTGGGGTTCAGGTCTCTTGCACTCCGATCATAAATTTGAAAAAGTATCAGATTCATTAAATGAATTGAGATCTGTTCAACATCATTCAAGGCCAAAGTGAAATGTCGTTCAACCAGTCGAACCGACCCAACCACCTCTCCCCAACCAGGCCATCCATCTCCTCCATCATGCTCCTCCCTGTCTTGACTGTTTCAAAAAGGAGACCCAAGGAGGAAAGGTTTGCAATTCTGTATTGGTCAGTCAGAGATCTATAGAAAATCGAGTCGTCGACTTTTACTCTCCACTAAAGGTTGATGACAGTCCAGTCTGAGTGGTGTGTGTCATAAGCTGTTAAACTTGAGTGCGGGTGAATGCTGTCACAAGTTCAAAAAGAAACAAGAAATGGTGTGCCACCAGTGGACCAATTCGGCGTTGTGTCCACGAAATAATAATTATGATCCATTCGGTGACTCGAGTGTCATAAATGTCCAATGCCCATTAGAATAAGCGGCTCCTCCAAAAAGGGATACGTTGACAGAAGTCCTGCTGTTAAAAGGAGTGAAAACCCACTGAAGATAGGTAGTGGTGAAGCGGAACGTGGTAGGAAACTCCGAGTGCAGAGAGGCAAAGCGGCGCTGAAGATAGAGCTGTCAATGTGGTTTAACTCCAGTGAACTTCTGTTTAACTCCAGTGAAACTCAAGTCCATGGAATCATTTCCACGACGCTGTAAAATAGTGGGTTGCCAGGATGGAAAAAAAACACGTCACGCTTCTGTTCAAGCCTTTTTCCTCCTCTTCCAGGGGGAGGTCCAAGAGCCCAGTAGTAGTGTCAATCCAAATGATTGGTTAGAAACCAGATCTTTAAAAAAAAAAAAAAACACACCTACTCTGCTCCTATTGGTTGGACAACAAAATTCATGATGTAAAAGTACGAACAAATTGACACCAATGAAAAGTACACTACAGGTCTTCCCACCAGAAGAAGATGAAGGTTCAGCATTTCCAATCAGAGGATAATGGATGATGCAATGCCGAGATACTGCTTGGGATGGGTGTCAAGCAGCAAACATCATGGCGTGCACATGTGGCACGTTTCTCATATATTTTGCTCTTGAAAGGAACATCAACAGAGGAAGAAGACCACATCAGTCTACCCTATGGTTATCAACGTATGGTTGTTTGGCCGTGCTCTATACATTATAAATGCTGCGTCAAGCAAGGAAGCAGCATGCACCATTTAAAAAGTCTTTGCCAGGACTCTGCTGGGATTTGAACCACCGACCTTCCAAACTCAGAGTGGACGCTCGAGCCATTAGACCGGCGAGTCTGGTACAAGTGAAGTCAGCCAAATACCACGCCCTCGTTTATCATTCCCACAAAAGATCCACCCGGGTTACACCATTTACGGGTTTTCTCGATTGCCAATGGAATGTCTGAAACTGGTCCAAAACACCGAAACCAAAAATTGCACAACAGAAACAATCACCTCGTTTACAAAACCATTCGTGTTTTCAGTTTCACCGGAGCGGACTCTAGGTTCGCTCTCCGTCCGTCTGTCCATCCGTCCGTCCGTCAGTCTGTCCGTCCCACCGGTGGTTTTTCAGAATTTTTCCCCACACCCTTTAACATATTCAACTGAAACTTGGCACGTGGTTTTATTATGATGTTACATAACAAGTTTGAGTTTCAGGGCTTTTTGTCAATTTTTCTAATAATATTATGCAATAATTTCGAAAAAGTAGTTTCTAATATCATGCTTTTTTTCAGCATAATCCTCACCGTGCACTCGTTTCAAATTTCGGCCGAGTTTTTAACATAGCTATCCACACTTTTTAAACTGGTAACATTCATAATACACTTTTTAGTAACTTAATCTTAATTTTCAGCCAATCAGGTTGTAGTTCCCGACAGGGTGCCACAAAACCAAATGATAAACGGCCGCAGCTCACGGCCGACAAGAATCTGCTGAGGGTTTGGATTTGACCCTGCTGATGGATGGGAACACTCCCATAGCTGGAGTACTCCACTCCCCAGCTCAGCTATTGATGAATCAAGGGCTCTGAGACAGGCTACCGATAACGGAGGGACTCTTTAAACTACATATCCCGGCAGATTCACGTCAGCTATTGGTTCAGCGTCAGCAGGTGTTGAAGAAGTTCTACAACTGGAACCACAAAGAACTCCCACCACTTACTCCAGGTGAAAGCGTCCGCATCAAGCAAGAAAAGGTCTGGGAGCCAGTAGTTGTCACTGCCGTCCACCATTCACCCCGTTCATATCATGTGATGACGCAAGATGGTCAGGTTTATCGCCGCAACCGCAAGCACCTCCGGAAGACCATTGAGACTCCTCCACCTACGTATTACCACACTCCCAGCCAACGACCAGTTGGCGAATCGTGCCACAACATTCTCTCGGTCATAACATCCAGTTGGACAAACATCCTCAGCTTTGCAGCCTGAAGCAGTCTCTACACAAGTTGCAACACCACCTATTCATCACACTTCTCGTGCTAAGAGGCTACCCACACATCTCAATGATTACATGTGTAAAGTTTGAGTTTGCTGTGAGAGTTTGAGTTGCCTAGTTAATTACTAGTATACTGGGGTTCATTTATTGCAGTCGTTTTTCTGTGTGTGTATTAGTAATGGTACTAATACAGTGAAAAGGAGAGAGGGGAAAAGAGGAGGAGAGAGGGTGGTATAGATAGAAGGAGAAGGAGGGGTGTGAGATAGCAAATGAGAGAGAGAGAGAGAGAGAGAGAGAGAGAGAGAGAGAAAGAGAGAGAGAGAGAGAGAGAGAAAGAGAGAGAGAGAGACAGAGAGAGAGACAGAGAGAGAGAGAGACAGAGAGAGAGACAGAGAGAGAGAGAGAGAGAGAGACAGAGACAGAGACAGAGACAGAGGCAGAGGCAGAGGCAGAGGCAGAGGCAGAGGCAGAGGCAGAGGCAGAGGCAGAGGCAGAGGCAGAGGCAGAGGCAGAGGCAGAGGCAGAGAGAGAGAGAGAGAGAGAGAGAGAGAGAGAAAATCAGCAAGTAAGAATGTTGATTTAGGAGGGCATGAGGGTAATAAAGATCATGGGTCAGGATGGTGGGTAACATGAGAGGGCAGTGCTTGACCGCCTCATAGCCCGAGAGCGAGTATTGAGACAGAACAGCCCCTGGAAGGCAGTTCCATAGACAGGAGAAGTGAGGAATAAAAGAATTGAGATGTGCAGTCAGCCTGGATTTTGGAAGTTAAACCAAGAGAGGGTTACTAGAAAAACGCATGTATCCTGGAGTAGCTGGGAAGAGTTGGAGGACTGAAAAAGCAGAGAAAGCAACGTTGGTGAATAGATGGGAGAAAACAGACACCATGCCTACCTGCATGTGATGTGACAGCAACAGACCTTGTGTTTCATCCTCATCACTGGAGATTCCAATAATTCCGAGAGCTTCAGATTTCACAGAATCCAGCAGTGACAGATGTGATGCTGGAGCACCAGCCGTAGCCGGGAGCAGTACGCCATTGAGCTACGGACAGAAGCCTTGTAGACTGTGATTGGCTCGAATTTTCCAAGAAAAGAAAAAAAAGGCTAAAAGCAAAGTCCTAACGGTAGTGCTTCAATGCAGGAGGAAGCTATTCGGCTTGATGGGCCTAATAGCCTCCTCCTGCTGTGAAGTTCCTTTTAACTCCTTGTTTACACATGTCTGCCAATATTCATGTACCTCCGTTTCCCCACTGCTTCTCACTACCTATAAAATTCCAGTCTCAACTTAAAACAACGAATAGCAAGGAACGTTGAGACAGGAAGAGGGCATTCAGACCATCATACCTGCCCTCCACCAACACCAGACCAAACAAATTCACATCAGGCCACAGACTCAGTGTGGGGAGGAGGGAGATGCCATAAATACAAAACAATAGTATTTATATTAAAACTAGTCTAAAAGCCCGTAAAAAATGACGTTGGAAATATTTTATTCGAAATGTTCAGACACTGGAAGATATGATGTTTTGACGCAAGAAAAAGCGTTATTTTAAAACATTACATGGACAAATGTTACCCTATTTTATTTATCTTCTGGGACCTTTAATTTCGAAGGTACAGCCCCATGAGCATGCTTAAGCCCGAAGCGTCGGCCTAGCGTCAGGTGTGCTTATTGGTTCGCGAGCGCCAGCAGTGACTACTATTTTCGTTATGTCTGTGTGTTGGGTAGTCGATCCAGTCGAAAAAAAAAAAAAAAAATTTTGATCCACCTTTATTATCAGTATTTCCGTCGATATGTTTGTCTGTCTGTCTGTTTGGTCCAGTGCTCCGTTAATACAATGGCGATTTCGATGAAACTTGGTTGGTAGGTTCATACCATGACCGAGTTGTGTGCAAATGAGAACCGTTGCTATGGACACCACCGTTGCCTAGCAACGGGACTTTGAAATTTTTGAAAAATCATAAATAATTAATTTTTTCGAAAATCAAAAATCGGGCCACGAGCGACTGTGGGCAGTACATTCAGCCATATTGTCAAAAATTTCCAGCCAGATCCTATGAAAACTGTCGGAGAAGATATACTGAATGAACCCTGGTCGAAAACAATAAAAAAACGAAGTTCGTTATATCTCAGAGACTATGAGTCAGATATACATGAAACTGGTATGGTAGGTTCATGGTATGTCCGAGTTATGTGTGAGAAAGAACCGTTGCTATGGACCCCTCCGTTGCCTAGCAACGGCCGCAAAACCTCTAAATGTGGGGGTATTTTAACGAAAAAACAATCTGCAGCATTAACCCTTGAAGCTAGAATCATGAATTTTCTTGTCCTTAATCCTCAGGTCATTCCCCATCGAACAGGCCCATCGCGTCAGGTTCTATTGGGTAGTCGACTACCCATGTCCGCCTACCGGCTTGTCTGTCTGTTTGTGACTCTCTCCAGAGCATAGCTCCGTGACGTTTGATGCAATCTTAATGAAACTTGGACACAAGCTAGATATCATGGTCTAGTGTCCTTTTGTATGAAGGGCGTCCCACGTCCCTTGTGGGCGGAGCCACGCCCACTTGAACTTGTTATTTATTTATATATTTAGTTTTTTCTTCTCGATTTTTTTTTTCGCAATTTCATTTCCTAGAAGCTGTGCGTAATGTGCAGAAGTACAACATATAAAAAAATCCGATTTGATTTGGTCAATTTTGACGGAAGAGATAGGTTTTTACGGTAGGGCTTTCTCAAAAGCTTCCACTAACTCAATTGTACCTGTCGTGGCATTGTTCAATAATGCCGGCGAACCATCGTCGCCTCCCGGCTTGTTTAAAAAACGCTTCTGTACACCGCCATTGAGGCCCAGTTACAAGTCACCGTCTACATTTCCAAAAGAAGAGACGTAATTACTCTTGAATAGAAAATGTTTTTCAAACATTTTTATCCTGAAAAAAATAGACCGTACTGAACACACAGGTGTGTTAAAAGACTGGTCTTTAAAACCCTTCTTAAATTATAAGTTTGAAGGGGGACTGACAAATACACATTCTGTTTTATATGGTAAGATAACTTTTTATTACCCTCCCTAAAGGAGAGGGTATTGCGTTAGGGTCCGTTTGTTTGTTGGGTGGTCGCTAGACTATTGGGTGGTCGCTAGACTATTGGGTGGTCGCTAGACTATTGGGTGGTCGCTAGACTACCGTTATTCTCAGGTTTTCCATCTGTCTGTATGCATGTAATGGACAGCTCTGGAGGCCAGAGGAGTCAACCGATTTTGATGAAACCTGACTGGTAGGTTCATACTAGGATCTAGTTGTATGCTTTTGAGCACCGTTCCTGTGGACGCCACCGTTGCCTAGCAACGGGACTTTGAAATTTCTGAAAAATCCGAAAATTTTTTTTTCGAAAATCAAAAATCGGCTTCTGCGCTTTTATGCGCACTATAATCAACCTCTTTGTCAAAATATTTTAGCCTGATCCGTCAAAAACTGTATGACTAGTATGCAATTATGTAGCGACTACCCATGTCGCCTACCCGCTTATTTGTTTGTCTTTCTGTCTGTTTGTTTATTTGTCTGCACAGAACTTTCCTGTTTCTCTTGTCGGATTGAGACGACATTTTCACCATTGGTGCGACTACTCATGTAGAATGTTTTAATCATAATTATGACGTCATAGGTCACGTGGTGTGGTCGCCGTGTTCGAAAAACAGAAAATTTCGACCTTTGTATCTCTGAAACTGCACTAAAAAAAATTGAAACTTGGCACATCGCAATTACTCCTCATGGGGAACAAGTGTGATTTTTAAAAAATGACATCATAGGTGCCTTCATTATGACATCATAATTGCATATGTAGAACACTACATCTGACCAGTATGAAAATTTTTGAAGGTAATCTCGGGATGAAATAGTTCACAGAAAAATAATTGACGATGTTATCGTCACGTGATTTGGCAGCCATATTGTTGAAAAGAAAACCTTCAAAACTCTTCTTCTCTGAAATGGCTGAACAGATCGAGGTGAAACTTTACACGTATGACCGCCTATTCATGAGGAATAAAAGGTTCACACAAATGTCATAGGTCATGTGGTTTGTCAGCCATGTTGGATTTACCCTAACACCTATTAAAAATCTTCTTCTCCAGAATGGCTGGACAAATCAAGTGGAAACGTCGCAGTCATATTCCCCAAGCCATCAGCGTACATATTTGTTGAGGAATAATTGATAGGTCAACTGGTTTGGCAGCCATATTGGATTGAAGAAAAATATTAAATAATGTTTTCTCTGGAACCGCTTAACCAATCGACGAGAAACTTTAGATTTTTGATCTTTTGTGGATGCAGAATACATGTTACAAATTTTAACTTGATCGGATGCATGGTCTGGCAGCCACAATTATTTAATTTTTGAGGTAGGTTTTTATTTATTTATTTAAAATAACGTTCCTTGGTTGTCCCTGGATGGGTTTGATGGTCGAGGAGTAGCAGTTGAAATCTGAATCCTGTCCAGGGTCCTCCTGATGACTTCATCTTTGCTTTTTTTCTCGTTTGGGTTCCTTCTGATGACTCCAATGCAGGACTGTACCTATTTGGTCTTCAATTTGATTTAAATTTAATTTATTTTAATCCCATTCTAAATTCAATTGAATAATGAATAATAATGAAGAAGACGTCATGGGTCAGGGTCAGGTGTTCGATCAAAGCGGAGTTGCATCAAAGCGGGACATCTTGGTACCCGCTCATCACCACCAGCAGTGATAAAGTGGCAGTTCTAGTTATGTCTCATTAATTACGTAACACACCAGAACACAAAATACACCACACAAAAGCAGTCCTGGCAAGGGTCTGTAATCTCCGATTGCTCTTTTTCTTGTTATTATTTTTAGTCTCACTGTAGGTTTTTTTTGGTGAGGGGACGAGGGGACTGTTTCAAGCAATTTATGTGAAGAACTCAAAGAATGTTGTTTTTTTTTATGTGAACAAACCCAAATCTCCGACTCTGGAAAATCCTCTTTATCTTTTTGCCGATGACTCCACCCTCTGTCATCCCTCAGACCAGCAAGCAGCAGCCTCTTCGCTCTCTAAAGATCTGGATAACATCACAAGCTGGTCCAACACTTGGAACATGTCCTTCAATCCTGACAAATCTCACACTCTCACTATGTCTCTCTGAAAGGACCGTCTGGACCCCCCCCCCATCAACTTTCTCAACAATCCCCTTGATGAAGTCCTTTCATTCAAGCTTCTGGGTCTCTCTATCTGCCATGACCTTTCCTGGGAAAGCCACATTTCCAACCTCGCCTCCAAAGCCAGTCGTCAACTGGGAATACTCCATCGTGCAAAGTCCTTCCTCGGCCCACCTGAGCTCCTGACCACTTACAAAGTTTTCGTCCGCAGCCTGATGGAGTACTGCTCTCCCCTCTGGGCTGGTGCTCCCGCCTCTCACCTTTCTCGGCTTCACGCTGCGGAAACCAAGGCGTTTCGGATCATTGGTATCTCTTACGATGAAGCCGAGTCTTTGGGTCTCTCACGCTCTCACCGCAGACAGGTCGGTGGTCTTTCTATCTTCTAACGTCTCCTCTTCGGCCTCGCCCACCACCTCACCCACTCTGTCAGCTATCTGTCTCGCCCATATTTCCAGAAGTGTGCTCAAGGTCCGCCAGCAACTCGATTATCACTCTTATCAGCTCTGCCACCTCTCAAAATACTCTTGGACGTAATATGATGTGGAACAGCAAGAAGAACAACTCCAAGAACAATACAAGAACACTCCAACAACTAATTAACAGCACAACTGTCAGCACCACATCAACAACTGTCAACACCAACAACTATATCAACAATGCCAACAACTGTCAACACCAAAATCAACTGTCAACACCAACAACAACAACAACTGTCAATACCCTCAACAACACCAACACCAAAATCAATAACTGTCAATAACAAGAATAACAAGAATAACAAGAATAACAAGAATAACAAGAACAACATTAACAACAACAACAACAACAACACGTATATTGTACAATTCGTTAAGTGGGTTTGATGGATCCAACGCCTAATGTCCTCCTACGTTGAAGTTTCGTGCGCACTACAGTTACCTGGGATTATTATTTAATATCATGTTACTGCACACCTGTTGTACAGCTCACCTTGATTTTTACACGTGGCGGATGGGTGGCAGCTTGGACGGCGAGATGTAAATTATTTCATGACAATTCATTTTAAAAAATCCTTCATCTTACCGGGTTTTGGTTATTTAATTATTTATAATCGCTGTCGCTGTAGAAAAAAAAAAAAAAAAACACCATTCGGCAGGGAAGGCGGATGTACTGAGGAAGGTGCACAATGGTCGATGGAGGTGATTGGGGGGAATTTACGAACTGACAGCTGATCCGAGAGTGAAGATTTAACGCTCCCAGTGTGTTTATATCGATCTCTATATACATATATATATTATATATATATATATATGTCCATATATACATCAATGTCCATTTCTCGTGGATAACAACAGTTTTCATGATGTCATCCGAGGAATCAAGTCCTCATCGCTCTGTCGACCTGCTGGTTGGGGATGAGATCGAGGAGGTGAGGACGTGTCACGTGGTCTTGTGGTTCATTCGATCAACACGACTTGATTATTATTTATTTATCATCGTCACGATTAGGATGATTTATTTATTTATCGATTGATTGAGCAAATGCATTTTGTGTGACAAGTTCATCCGTAGACCACCCGCCTGGCGCCGACTATAATCGATCACTTTATCTGTTCAATTTACGAATTGTTGGAGGATCTAGTGTGGTGCAGCATCATGGAGTATGCAGTGTGCACTTTTTTTCCCCCAGCCTGGGATGTAAGATCATTTCCCCCCCCCTCCCCTCCTTCTGTGTCGGTGCCCCCTCGTGTTCAGGATGTTTGGCAGTCTGGGTGAAAGACATTATGGTATTAAGAGAAAGACGTGACGTGAAGGAGAGGGTTGGTGGTGGTCGTATGACAGCTTAGCTGCCGGGGTAGCTATCATTTCTTGAAGCATGACTGTATTGCTGATGCAGTGCCCCTCTACCAGTACACACACTGGAACTGGTACTCATTTCGCCGACCTCGGAAGGATGACAGGCTGAGTCAACCCCCTGGTGTAGTAATTCAGCGGCCGACGGGGCTTGAACTCAGGACCCTAGGATCCCGAGCCACCACCCTAACCACTGAGCCAACACCAAGCTCCACTTGTACTCAGGACCCTAGGATCCCAGGCCACCACCCTAACCACTGAGCCAACACCAGGCTCTACTTGAACTCAGGACCCTAGGATCCCGAGCCAACACCCTAACCACTGAGCCATCACCCTAACCACTGAGCCAACACCAGGCTCAACTTGAACTCAGGACCCTAGGATCCACTGAGCCAACACCAGGCTCAACTTGAACTCAGGACCCTAGGATCCACTGAGCCAACACCAGGCTCAACTTGAACTCAGGACCCTAAGATCCGAAGCCACCACCCTAACCACTGAGCCAACACCAGGCTCTACTTGAACTCAGGACCCTCAGATCCCGAGCCACCACCCGAACCACTGAGTCAACACCAGACTCTACTTGAACTCAGGACCCTTGGATCCCGAGCCACCACCCTAACCACTGAGCCAACACCAGGCTCTACTTGAACTCAGGACCCTTGGATCCCAAGCCACCACCCGAACCACTGAGCCAACACCAGACTCTACTTGAACTCAGGACCCGAGGATCCCGACCTGCCACCCTAACCACTGAGCCAACACCAGGCTCTACTTGAACTCAGGACCCTTGGATCCCGAGCCACCACCCGAACCACTGAGCCAACACCAGACTCTACTTGAACTCAGGACCCTTGGATCCCGAGCCACCACCCTAACCACTGAGCCAACACCAGGCTCTACTTGAACTCAGCACCCTTGGATCCTGAGCCACCACCCGAACCACTGAGCCAACACCAGGCTCTACTTGAACTCAGCACCCTTGGATCCCGAGCCACCACCCAAACCACTGAGCCAACACCAGGCTCTACTTGAACTCAGCACCCTTGGATCCCGAGCCACCACCCAAACCACTGAGCCAACACCAGGCTCTACTTGAACTCAGCACCCTTGGATCCCGAGCCACCACCCTAACCACTGAGCCAACACCAGGCTCTACTTGAACTCAGCACCCTTGGATCCCGAGCCACCACCCAAACCACTGAGCCAACACCAGGCTAAGGAGAGAGTTTATTTAGTTTAGTGGAAAGAGATTGCAAGGAAAGATACTTGAAGGATGCTTTTATAGGGTTCATGGTGTGAGTGAAGAGCACAACACATGGATGTGTGAAGAACACCAAAAGGGCTTGTGGTCAGGGAAGAGTATCGATTATGGGGGATTTTAACTTGCCAGGGATAGATTGGGTCCAGGAACAGGGAAAGGGAAGAGCGGATGAGGATCTCCTAGTTTTATTCCAAGATTTGCTTTTGAACCCAGTTTGTAGATAATCCCACGAGGGGGAGTGCAGTGTTAGACCTCTTTTTAAGTAACGAGCTCAACATGGTGTCCAAGGAGGTGCAGGTGGGAGAGCATCTGCGGACGAGCAACCACAATACAGTAAGTGCGTGCGACTCTATTGTTGAGATGTAAAGTTCAGGATCGTAGTGTAAGGTTGTTGGATTTTAGAAGGGCAAACATTTGAGGGGATGAGAAGTAATTTTGGAGCTTTCGTTTGGGTAAAGTTAATGATCGGAGAAATGGCAACCTTTCAGGAGCAAATGTGTCAGGTGCAGAGTCGGTATATTCCAGTGAGGGGTAAAGGTAAAGGTACAGGTAGAAAGAGACCACAGGGTGATTGAGCGGAGTTGTGAGTAGTGTAATTAAGGAGAAGCAGAACACACTCATTCGATACAAAACGGGACGAGATTTGCTCCACCCTGGTCTCTTTCTACCTGTACCTTTACCTTTACACCTCACTGGAATATACCGACTGCATCATTTGACATTTTTGAAACAGATGGCAATAGTAACAATAGGATGACGATGTCGATGTTAGAGGTCGTTATATATTAGTAGTGTGGGTTGGTGTAATTGTGTGTTGTTTTACCTCCACCACCGAAGGTGAAGGTGGTTATGTTTTCACCCCTTTCTGTCTGTTTGACCGTTTGTATGTTTCTTTGAGTGCAGGATATCTCAAAAGGTTGTCGACGGATCCGGATGAAATTTTGTGGACAGGTTCGGTGTGTGTGACAAGGACGAACTGATTAGATTTTAGTGAACATCTGGATCGAGATCTGACGACTAGAATTTTAAAAGTGATTCTTCACCATTGAGAGATCTGGCTCAAAAATGATATATAGCACGATATCTCAAAATTGTATTGGGCCAGACATGTTCTCGGGGATCGGGCATTGCGTGGCGGAGGTATGCGCTCTACCGAGTGCCCATCTAGTTGATGCTGGTAGTCATAAACTAGAAGTTCACCGTCTCAGGATCCAAGGGGAAACTTCACACACACACATTATTGCTCAAGGGTATGGAATACAAGTTTGTTAATGAATAATTGATAGGTCACATGGTTTAGCAGCCATATTGGATTGAAGAAAAATATTAAATAATGTTTTCTTGAGAACCACTTATCCCATCGAAGCAAAACTTTGCAACTATCATCTGAGTCTCGTGATGTATCAAAGCCGGACATCTTGGTACCGGGTCATCACTGCCAGCAGTTATAAAGTGGCAGTTCTAGTTATTATTAATACTGTTATGGTTGTGGGGGTAGATGGAGGAATTTAATCGGAAATTTAGGATTGAATGGAGTTGTTTGGTCCGTGGACGTGTAGGAGACATCTCGATGTAATTGGTAGGGAAACTGTGAGCTTGTGTTGCGTGTCACCACATGGGGGAGGGTGGGGGGTGGTGCGGTGTTAATTAGCTAGGGAGACAGAATGAGTTCCCCCAGTATGCGATTGCCCCCCTTTAACCTATTCCTTCGTTTTTACATTTACAAGTGAGCCAAGCGTGCCGAGCAGGCTTGAAGCCCCACCTCCAAGGGTACGGCAGGCGAAGTCACACCCCGAGACTGACGATTGATGGGCGTTAAACGTGCCGAGCGGGTGGAGGTCCTGCCTTCCCCTGTTTGGTGCGAGCAAGCCACGCCCCGGAGGAGGAAACTGTGCCCTGGCGACGTGAGCCAGTCAGAATTGAGTTCGGAGGAGGAACGGTTGAGAGTGGAGTGAGGGACGTATGTGGTTGAGAGAGAACGTAGTTAGGAGATGGCCTGTAAGAATGGGGCTTTCCGGCTGGCTTTCCTTCGACGCATGAAGAAGACGACATGAAGCTGGTATTCGTGTAGAGGCGATTTGGCTCACGTAGTGAAGCAAGCCGCTGGCCTTTGGCTCAAGGTTGGGTCATGAGGAACAGACCCTGAGCCTTGTATATGTCAAATAGAGGGTCGGTGAGGAGGAATGACACACGAAGCAGCTACACGGGGTCTCTGAGCCTTGGTGTTGAATGCCGCTCATGAATTGCCTGACGTACGTTTGTTCCCACTGAGAGATAGCGGTTTGGCGCCATTTTCTACACGTCTTCGCGTGCAAATAGAAGCGCCTCGATTCCAAGTCCAACAAAGACCATCTCTGGGCTAAGCTAAGCACCAGAGTAAAGGAGAAGTTTTCTTTTATTTTGTTTCCCTTTGTCTGTATTTAACTCCGTGTGTAGAGACGCCTCGACTTGGAGGTTAATTTATCTCGCGTATTTATAATTATTACATTGATTATTGTCCTTTGTAAATATTTGTCTATTTTCATTAAATGTGTTCATTTTAAGAGGCCGTATTCATGTAGTTGTCGTTGGGTTCGAGTATAAATAGGGTTGGGTAAATATGATTGAAATTTTGTGCATAGCATATTTTCTACGGCCGTTTTCCATGCTGAATCCGAATCCGGTCAAATTTTTTTTAACCTTCGATGACCTTTGACCCCTGGAACCTTAATTTATTCAAAATGGCGGCCGGAAATTGACCTTTTTTCATGTTTTCCTTCTCTAATGTGACTAATAAGGCTTGTCATATTGTTACGAATTTGGAAGCTTACTGCACTCAGCATTCAGGTCCTTGGAGAACAGTTATATCGGTAAGTACGTGTTTATAGATAGGACCCGTCCCGAGTCTAATGGGAATTAAATGTTCGTGCGCTGCAGAGTTATTTTGATAGTCAGGGTTTTCTTTTACACTTATAATAACAACAACAACACGCCTTCACCTCGCTTCCTCAACCAGACGTCATAGCGCCCACGGTGGGCGGAGTTCAAGGAGGGACCTTGCGGCGGCTCTCGACCAATCGGGGATGCGAGCGAGACCAATCGGCCCAATCAGCGGACTTGGCACCCCTTTCGGCCAATCACGGGGGCGAGGAGCACAATTGCGTGCTAAAACCGTCCAGTGAGCGAGAGTGGGTCGGTGGAGGCGGCTCCTCCCCTCTGGAGAAGGGTGAATAAGTGATCGGCACGTTCTGTCTGGTGCGAAGAACGTCAAGGTTGCCTGGTCACCTTGTTGAGGTTGCGTCGCCTGGTCGCCTTGTTGAGTTCGTGTCGTCTCGTCTGCCCTGCCGGCGTTCTGTCTGATCCACCTTTGCGCCGGCTGGCGTCCATCATTGCATTGTGTTGCGGTTTCTAGTTCCGTCGAACCGAATCATCGAAAACCGCACGAGGCGGAGAGGTGCGAGACAGGTTCTCCCCTTCGGCTCACCTTCCCTCCCGAGCTGAAGGGCCGAATAAAGGCCGCGGCCATCATTTCTTTTGGGCGTGTGCGTGTGTGTCTGTGGGCCCAGTCTACAAGTAGCAATTGTTTAAGTGCTTTGTACATTGTTTGCATTTAATTTCTTATAGTCAGATAACTCTGCTCTTTGTGTGTTCCCTCCCCCCCCCCCCCCATTATTAATAAATCCCCTGTTAAATGTTTCAGCTCGTTTCTCTGTTTCTTTCATTGGTTTAGCACGGTGCGTGTTGGGAAATTTGGAAGCGGAAAATTGTGCATTTGGTTCGGGATTCGAACCCAGGCTCGACACCTTTGAGGTGATTATGCGTACTTCTAGGTCATCTTTCCAGATATTAATGTATGGCATAGCATTTATATATTGAGACAATGTAACTATTTTTGTAAAACCAGCGAGAGATTAATACAGGGTCTTTCAATAAAATGTACACAGTTGCACGTCGTAGTGAACAGTGCTTCGCTGCGAACGGTGAACATTTTGAACATCTGTGCAAGGAAACAAGTTTATGCAACCAATTAATTCTGTGTACAAGAAACATTGCTCTTTTTGTGTTATTTAATATAAATAAAGTCTGGATACATGTTTATTGAGACATCCTGTATGGGTCGTTCCATGAAAGTGTTCATTTTTATTATTTATTTATTTATTTAAACATTTGCATCAATTCCTGTTCATGGTATTTGATCATCATGTCAAATACTTTACTCACAATGAACAAAATATGTGGGGCGGTTTAATCGGTGGAAGTACGTTGTATTTTTGATTTTGTGTACATTGTATGTTTAGTACCAATGACAATCCATAAAACTTTACCTATTCACCCCTTGCCCCACTCTCCCCCACAACATCAAGTCAAACGCTCCTAATCTCCGAAGCTGATTGCTCCACTTTGGATTTGTAACTCCCCCCCCCAAAAAAAAAAAATAGAATAAATAAAATAAAGGTTTGAGAAGTGATAAATGCCAAATTTCTTAGAAATAATCGATGGCCTTTATATTTGTGAAGAAGAACTTGTAAAAGAAAATTGCTAGCATGGACAATCGATATTAACTGTTCTTTTTTTTTTGCCATCGGGAAGTTGATGGATGTTTTTGTAGAAAACCGTGTGAATTATTTGAACATCGGTGACCATATCCTCTGAAGCCTTCCTTCGCACCCAATATGCAAGGCTCAACACTTAACGGTTGCCTGGGGCACCCAAAATTGAGCGTCGGGCAACCAAACTAATGACTTTGATGCCCGGATTGGGAAACTTCATTATCGTGCCTTGAATATTCATATTGACCCCGTCTATCCATCCATCATCCATCAGGACCATACTCTGTGCAGAAAGTCGGTGCTGACAAAGCAGTCTCCTGAGCTATTGGACACAATCCTGTACGGGTCGCCACTCCGACGCAGGATACTCGAATGGCTCGATCATCCCAGCAAGCTGTTACTCATTTTTCTGACCTCAGAAGGACGACAGGCCGAGTCAACCCCACCTGGTATTAATTCAATGGCCGAGCACGATTTGAACTCAGAATCCTAGGATACGAAGCCCCGCCACCCTAACCATTAAGCCAACGACAGGCATATATTGACCCAATGATGTGCAAAACGACCTTCTGGATCAACAATAAAAGAATAGTCTAGTCCAACTTGGAAAGAAAATTCGAGCCTTCATGGTCTTGGTGAGGGGGGGGGGGGGTCATCGACCAGACTTGCAAAATGAATGTGAAAGATCTAGAAGTCGTACAATGTTGTTTTTTTGTTTGTTTGTTTTTTTTCTCTCTGGTTTATGCTTGGTTTTATTTTAAGAATGTCGTGTCTCTTGATGTCTGTCACTCTCACTCTCACTCTCACTCTCTCTCACTCGGTATATACTTCTATAATTTCAATCAATGGTGAGTTCTTTTGATCAGATGTCTATTTTTCTGCCAAACACCAGTAACCTCAACTGCTGTATGATCCTGTACGCTGTTGTTCATTACCTTGTTTTTACCTGCCAAGTTGAAACTGTAACTACAAGTTATACAAGTTCTTTAGAAATGGGCATGTGGAGGAATTTTACAGCTATTGGCGTGAACAGTATCCCATTTGTTACAATGAAAGTTATTCAGAAAACGGGTGTGGGAGTGCAGGTTGAGGGGACTTTTTTTTCGGGCAACCCAAATTTTGAAATTGTTGCCCGACAGGCCAACCTGAAAAAGGAGTTTGTATGGAGCAGTGCAATATGGCATCGTTGTAGCAACCGAGGCACGAGTGGATACTTCGACAAAATGACAGCTCATTTCGATTTGTAATTGCCGGGATCAAAAATGCGAAATTTCAAGGTTTCGTGTTGTTCCTTCTTTCAACTCGACCTCTTACCGCTTGGAAGTCTTCATAATTGCTGTCAACTCAAAGTTTTGTTTGTTGCTCTGAATGTTTTGTTGAGCCAGGTCCATTTATTCACAGCTTGATGACAAAGAGTTTGAATTGCCTCCTGTGGAGACCCCCCCAACTTTGGAGAGCATCTTGAATGAGGTAGGATCATCGTCCTTGCTGGTCTGTCTTGTGATATCTGGAGGATGGAGGGTGTTTAATGATTTTTAAGAGACTGTCAGAAAACTGATATTTAATGTGGGTCACATGGGAATGAAGGATTATTGAATTGATCTGTTAACTTGCTGTTCAAAAAAATAATAAATTTGAGTATGGGACACACTTGTTATACTCTTCTTCCCGCATGACCTTGATTCCAGGTCGATGATGAAGAAGAAGAAGGTTTTGGTGGACATGAGTTTGGGCCCTTCCTTGGAGATGGTTCGGACTCGGCCTCGTTAGATACTGCTTCTCTGGCAAGCACGGACAGTGGGGAGCGATCACACTCTCGCTCGTAAGCACCGCATTGGAGAAATAATAACAAAGCATAAAACTGCTCAACATTAAGTACATTATCTTACGCAGCTTCATGAATAAAGTATACTTTTACTTCCTTTAAAATGTCGAGTCTCAAAGATTAATTTTGACAACCATTTTCTTCTATTAGCCTCAATTTTTGCATTCATAAATACAAAACCAAACTGGAAGGGCACTGGGTAGAGCGCGTACCTCTGCCACGCAATGCCTGATCCATGAGAACATATCGGGCCCAATACATTATTTTCATATCATGCTATATAGTACGATATCATTTTTGGCCCCCATCTCTCAATGGTGAAGAATCTCTTTAAAAATTCTAGTATCCGGATCCGGATCTTCACCAAAAGCTCAACGATTCCAAACGGTTTGTCCTTGTGACGCACCAAACCTGTCCACGAGATTTCATCCCGATCCGTCCACAACTTTTCGAGATTTCCTGCACTCAAACAGACAAGTGGAGAGGAGTGAAAACATAACTTCCTTCCACCTTCAGTGGAGGAGGTAATTAAGTCTAATTTTTTTTAACTCACCGGGAATGTCTTTCTGGGTAGCTTATGGGATGGCACATCGTCAGGCCGTCCGTCCATCCACAAACACTTGCAACTTTTTCTCTGAAACTACACATACGATTTTGATGAAACTTGACCACAACCTTCATCGCCCGTATGTACCAAAGTTTGTTCACGGCATTCAAAAAAAATCCATAGGTCCTTAGTTTCTTCTCTGTAACATATTTTGTGGGTCACCCACGCCTACCAGTGGTTCCCTGGTTTTCTTATGTCGCTGCTACCAGGTGAGCGCCCAGCGGTATTGCCCCTATTTTCATGCCTCCGCGATGGTTGCCAGAGGCATTATGTTTTCTGGTTGTCTGTCCATGCTAATTTTCTCTGTTTTCTCTGCAACCGCTTATCCGATTGACACACAATTTTCACCATAGGTGTGACTACTCGCATGGAATGCTTTTTTTTTTTAATGATACTTGTGACATCATAGGTCACATGGTGTGGCAGCCATGTTCGACAAAAGGGAAAATTTTGGACCTCTTTATCTCTGAAACTGTACCATAGAAAATTTTTTAACTTGGCACATGTGAAGTACTCCGCATGGGAAACTTGTGTGATTTTTTTTTTGATGATTTCATCGGTGGCTTCGTTATGATGTCATAATTGCATGCGTCAAACACTTTATCCGATCAGTATGAAAGTTTTTGAGGCTCCTCTAGGGTTAAATTGTATTGGGGGGGACACTGATGACGTCATCGGTCACGTGGTTCGGCAGCCACGGTGTTTTTAACATAAAAAACTTCAAAAAATTTCTTCTCCGAAATGGCTGAACAGATCGAGGCCAAATTTTATAGGTATGATGGGCTCTCCATGAGGAACAGAAAGTTCTCCATCTATGACGTCCTAGGTCGCATGGTTTGGCAGCTATGATTTTTTTTTTGGAAAAATAAACCTTGAAAAGTCGTCTTCTCCAGCACAGCTTGACCGATCGAGGGAAAATGTCACCCACACGTTCCCCAAGCCTTGGGGATACTGTGCTGTTCATGAATAATTAATAGGTCACATTGTCTGGCAGCCATATTGGATTGAACGGAAAATCTTATAAAAATTATTTCTCTTAAACCGCTTCAATAATCGATGCGAAACGTCCCGATTATCATCTAGTCGTCATGGGGAAGATATGTTTTACATTTCATCCTGATCGGATGCATGTTCTGGCAGCCATAATTATTTAATATTTTGAATCTTGGTTCAGGGATTTAAATCAAACTTGGTACAAGTATGTGTAACGATGTACCGATGTGGCTGCAGGCATATCTGGCGACATCGTGACGTTGAAGAGTGCCCTTCGAGTTTTATACTTGCTCAGCTTTTCACATTTACTTATTATGCATTTGCATTCCTTGACTCTTTTGTTGATTTTGATGGTTTGTGCCCCTTGAACGGATATTTATATATTTATTTCTCATGCATTGCAGGCGGCGAGTTGAGAGAAGCTCCTCATCCCATGGCGTTGTCCTGCGGCATGCCACACTCAAAGGAATTTCTGCACAGCTCGTCTCTGCTGCTGTGCGTTTTTCACTTTCTTTGCAACTGCTGTTGTTTTTTATTCTAATTATTTTTTTTTATGGTTGGAAGCCTATTGTTCTGCTGGTGTTTCTTGATACGAGTACTATTATTATTACTCCAAAATACTCTGCATGGCCAAAAGTATGTGGACACCTCTTCTAATTGGTGGATTCGGCTATTTCAGCCACACCCATTGCGGACAGGTGTATAAAATCAAGCACACAGCCATGCACTCTCCATGGAGTCATAGACAAACATTGGCAGTAGAATGCGCCGTACTGAAGAGCTCAGTGACTTTCAATGTGGCACCTTCATAGGATGCCACCTTTCCAACAAGTCCGTTTGTCAAATTTCCACCCTGCTAGAGCTGCCCCGGTCAATTGCAAGTGCTGTTATTGTGAAGTGGAAACGTCTGGGAGCAACAACAGCTCAGCCGCGAAGTGGTAAGCCACCACACAAGCTCACAGAACGGGACTGCCGAGCGCTGAAGCACGTAGTGCAGAAAAATCGTGTCATCAGTTGTAACGCTCACTACTGAGTTCCAAACTGCCTCTGGAAGCAACGTCAGCACAAGCACCGTTCGTCGAGAGCTTCATGAAATGGCTTTCCATGGCCATGCAGCCGCACACAAGCCTAAGATCACCATTCGCAATGCCAACGTCGGCTGGAGTGCTGTAAAGCTCACCAACATTGGACATGGAGCAGTGGAAACGTGTTCTCTGGAGTGATGAATCACGCTTCACTATGTGGCAGTCCGACAAACGAATCTGGGTTTGGCGGATGCCAGGAGAACACTACCTGTCCGAATGCATCGTGCCAACTGTAAAGTTTGCTGGAGGAGGAATAATGGTCTGGGGCTGTTTTTCATGGTTCGGGCTCGGCCCCTTAGTTCCAGTGAACGGAAATGTTAACGCTACAGCATACAATGACATTCGAGACGATTCTGTGCTTCAAATTTTGTGGCAACAGTTTGGGGAAGGCCCTTTCCTGTTTCAGCATGACAATGCCCCCGTGCACAAAGCGAGGTCCATACAAAAATGGTTTGTTGAGATCGGTGTGGAAGAACTTGACTGGCCTGCACAGAGCCCTAACCTCAACCCCATTGAACGCCGACTGTGAGCCAGACCTAATCGCCCAACATCAGTGCCTGACCTCACTCATGCTTTTGTGGCTGAATGGAAGCAAATCCCCGCAGCAATGTTCCAACATGTTGTGGAAAGCCTTCCCAGAAGAGTGGAGGCTGTTTTCGCAGAAAAGGGGGGACCAACTCCATATTAATGCCCATGATTTTGGAATGAGATGTTGGACGTGCAGGTGTCCACATAATTTTGGTCATGTATTGTATTTTGACTTCTTCATGGAGGCTGCCACACCATTAAACATATAACTTTTACCGAGTTGGCAAGCCATGAGATCTATTGCCTAATCTTCAATGAAGCAGATTTGTCCAAAGGTTTGGAGGTCTTCTCGTGTTTATCAACTTTTTTTTTTTTTCAAAAAAAAAAATCTAAGATTTCCAGAACTACTGACCCGATCTGCAACTTCACATACGTATTGATAGGACTGGGCTACTTCAAGTTTGCAAAGGAGTCGCTCTGTTAAATGAAATGGCCAACACAGGCGGCCAATCAAACTGGAGCATTTTTTGATGTTGGGAATTTGATTGATTTTTGATGGAGAAAACTGCCTCTATACAATATATATTGTTACGGCTGTGGAAATTCGCAATACACCATAAAGGGTCCTCAGGTGAGATATATCGATAAGTTCATGTGTAGTTAGCCCACACCCGTTGTTTAGAGTGAATATGTGTGATTCATCCGGGCTGCGACGCTTTGAGTTAGCCATTTTTCTTTCTCTATCGTTATTTTGGACCATTAAGCCACCAACAACTCAAACACCACCACCTTCACCTCTTTACCTCCACAACTCCATCCCGCAAACATCGCTTCACCGCCTTTCCCAAACGATTCCCGCTAACAACCAAACCACCACAGCAAACCCCCCACCACCTTCGCCTTTCTCCTTCCACAACCATCAACCACACCACCAGTCAACACCAAACGTCGTGCTGTCCAGGGCCCGTTCGGTAATTGATGCCGAACGTGTCGAGCCACGAGTACAAATGGGTGCCTTTTTAGGAGAGGAAAACTGATCAGGAAGGCTTCACGCCCCTTTTCTTCCATCCAATGACTGAGCATCGGGTGGCATGGCCCCGCCTCCAAGCGCGTTTTGATCCACGAATATGCATACAGGCTCCTCCCCCGGTCTATAAAGACGCGAGCATGACACAGCTCGTGGGTGTGTCCAGGAAGGAGTGTGAAGAAACGTGTCCAGGAAGGAGTGTGAAGAAACGTGTCCAGGAAGGAGTGTGAAGAAACGTGTCCAGAAAGGTTTGTGAAGAAACGTGTCCAGAAAAGTGTCCAGCTCGTGTGTCCAGAAGGGGTACAGAAAGTGGCGCCAGTCGAAAGTTGTGAAGTCTGAGGCATGTGTTTGTGGGGATCGGACGGCGAAGGGGACGGATTTCGGAGTGGAGGTCGAGGGACGAGTCGCGGAGTGGAGCAGGGACGCAGAGGAGGGCTCAGGGGTGAGAGTTCGCCGGAGTCAGGTGCGGTCCCGGGACCCCGCTAGTGGGACGGAGCGTCCGCCATTCCTTTCTCCTGACCCCGAGCATCAATAATTCCCCCCCCTCCCATCCACGCTGAGATAGCGCCGGTAACCCCGTCCGTTCCCCAACCCAACCGTGGTGCCTGCGCGACGCACGCCTGGAGGAGCTCACCGACCATACCAGGGGCACGGAGTCAAGCGCGTTACGCGGACATTGCGGCTAGCCCGTCATCGCGCCACGAGGGCGCGGGTAAGACCCCTTCGGTTTAGTGGACCTGGCCGATCACCCAGGTCACACGTTCATTTGGTCCACGGACCTGTCTGCCTCCTTGCCTGTGAGGGTGGCTTGGGTTTTCCTTGTTTTTTTGTGTAAATGTATGTGTGGCGCCAGTCTTGTACGTAAACCTGTATAAGTGTGCTGAAAATAGTTGCCTTTTATTCGGTTGTAGCTCTGCGTTACTTTTATTGTTTTAACTGTTGTGTGTGTGTGTGTGTGTGTGTGTGTGTGTGTGTGTGTGTGTGTGTGTGTGTGTGTGTGTGTGTGTGTGTGTATGTGTATGTAATAAAAGTGCTTGCTTGTTGAACTTTTTTCCCGTTTCGTTGCGTCCTTTCCTCCGTTGAAAGTTCCATCTTGCATCATGTAAGGGATTGGTAGTGGGTGTAGACACCCAATAAATAATCTGAACCATCGAGGTCGACGATAACTCCGCTCGGTTATCCCTGCAGCACGGAACGAGCCACTTAAGCGGTTCGTGTCTGAAGTCGACCTGCGGCGAGGTACGATCGCCCGGTCTACTACTCGCGCAGGTACTTAGGTAGGTCGACATTTTGTGAGCAAGCCTATCCTGCGTGGGTGGGCAATTGGCACGATCGTGGTGAGGTTAAACCCCCCACCCGTGACTGGCTCCTGGCGGTCGTTCCAGGAGGGTCACGACTGAATTGTCCGTTCCGGTGGGCGACGCGTCGCGATTCGAGTTACGTGGCCGATCGCACGCCGGGCGGGCGAAATTCGTAACAATATATATTTAAACATACTATAATGATTGACCTGAACACATGTGATTATATCCTGCAAATCCCCCCTTTACAACTAAGATGGCATCTACAGCAACCAAGACACAAATGCCTATTTGCTAATTAAAACACATTTTTATCGGTTTGTTGTTCCATTGGTTTGAAAAATTCTAAATTTAAAGGTGTCTTGTATTTCCTTCTTTTAACTTTAGGTGTTGCTGCTCTTTATAGCCTTGATAATTACCTGCAAAAACTATTATTATTATTTTTATTATGATAATTTTTAATGTTACCTTTTATACGCCCAATATATATATTGGGGCGTATTATGTGATACCGTCTGTCCGTCCGTCCGTTCCTTTCCGCACTCTAACTCCCAAAGTTTTCAACTTTCACGTTTCATATTTGGTACATAGGTACAGACTGTGGAGACGGTGTGTCGCGACATACGTTTGTCATCTAAAGTGGTTGCCATGGCAACCAGGATGCTGTTTTCCATGTCGTAGCACAATTCTGTATATACCTTCTTGTTCTTCATAAATTGACGTGTGTGATTTTATTTTATTTATTTACTGCCTCAAACTTTCCTGGGATATGTGTTCTCAACCCGTTCCATCCAGTGGTTCAGAAGGGTTTAGAAGACAAACAAATAAACAAACACGTATACATGCAAACAGACACTTCTTGAATTATGTACTGTATTTGTTTTGCTGTTTAATTGTCGAGTTGTGGTGGAGAGTGGGCGAGAGGTGCAGGAAGTACTGGGGGAGTGGAAAGAGGAATTTAGGAAGCTCGGGCTGAAGATGAGTATGGAGAAGACTGAGGTGATGTGGGTCAGGTGGCAAGAAAAGAAATTGATATCAGGTTACACTGACAGGAGATCAGACAGGGGAATAGGTTTGAAAATCTGGGAGGAACAGTGACTGGGGATGGTAAGTCCGACGCAGAGGTATCAAGGAAATTGAAAGGGAAGGTCCTGATGTGTGTAACGCCGGCCTTCCTTTATGGTCTGGAAACGGTGGCACTGACAAGGACAACAACAGAGTTTGCAGGTTTGTGAGAGCAACTGTGTCAGGAGGATTGCAGGAGTGAAGAGGGTGGATAAATGGAGGATGGATGAACTGAGGGAGCAGATTGGTGTGCAGATGAGCTTGATGGGGAGATTGGTGAAATGCTGGCTGAGATGGGCTGGACACATGGGTACGGATGGGGGAAGAGACAATGTCAGAGAGCGGATAGATTGAGGGAGCAACGCAGGAGGAAATAGGTAGACCGTGGTTGAGATGGGAGGATTGTGTGAGTCGGGATATCAGTAAGATAGGAGTAGCTGGAGAGTGGAGAGAGTTGGCTGAGAACAGAAGGAAGTGGAGGAGTATTGTGGCTGAGGCAGGGCAGAAGCTTGGTGCCATTGGACCTCACCCCTTATTAGGGTGAAGGGAAGGATGAGAACTTTATGATTGTAGAAATGCAGACAAGTGAAAAATCACATTGCACTGTTGAATGTGCATGATGTTGTTCAAGTAAATCTTTGTAAATGATGATTTGTCTTCTCCTAAAAGATGTCAACATTTTATCGGCATCATTATCATGCATTACTTTCTTCATTACCGACTCTCGGAAGTACTTTGCAAGGAGAGACCTTTCATCCACATGCTGTTTTACTAGAGTAATGGTCCCCCCCTCCCCAACCCAATGTACTGTGTACTCCTTGTTGGAGGAGGTTATCCTGTTTCGGACATTCCTGAAAATAACAAGAATCAATTTTGCTCAAAGTTGAGATTATACCTTTCTCGCATTGGGGATTTGTTTTGCAGGAGAAAGCAGATGCAGGAAACCCCACGGCAATGGTAAGTTGCTGTCGAACCACGATGCCAACATCAATGGTGTCGGTGCATGTCTGGCTGGCTGTTTGTATTTGTTTTTGTTTATTTATTTACTATTTACTGGCAAATAATTTTTTGATTTGTATTCATTTTAAATATTTCTATTCGTTTATGTACTTGTGCATTTTTATTACCTCCACCACCGAAGGTGGAAGGAGGTTTTGTTTTCACCCCTCTCTGGTTGTTTGTCTGTTTGTGTGCAGGATATCTCAAAAAGTTGTTGACAGATTCAGATGAAATTTGGTGGATAGGTTGTGTGTGCGACAAGGACGAACTGATTAGATTTTGTTGAAGATGTGAATCCGGATCTGATAATTTTTTAAGTGATTCTTCACCATTGAGAGATAGAGCTAATCCGATATATAGCACGATATCTCAAAAAGTTTTGCACGTATTCAGACGAAACTTGGTTGACACGTTGTGTGTGTCACAAGGACAAATTGATTCAATTTTGGTGAAGATCCAAATCTGGATCTGATAATTTTTTAAAGTGGTTCTTCACCATTGAGAGATTGGGCCAAAAACAATACATAGTGTGATATTTAAAAAAATATAATGGGCCCAATATGTTCTCGTGGATCAGGCATTGCATGATGGAGGTATGCGCTCTACTCGGTGCCCTTCTAGTTCCTTATGTGTTATTTATTCATTAATTTTTTCCAATAAATGTGTATATATATTCTGTCGGACCCCACGTATTCGCGGTTCATAAAATGTGACCTGCTTCTACATTTGCAGTGTTGTGCTTCGCGTTTTCATGGTTTTTCATGGGATTTTTGATTTTTTCCCTTATGAATCACGAACCGCCGGTAACCTATCCCCCTTTTTCCTATTGAAACAATTCCCCAACATTCGTGGATTCAACATTCGCGGCATTTTTCAGGAACATATTCCTCACAAGACTGATTCACCGACTGATTTTAAAGAGCAGTAGCTTCTGGGAGATGTGGAAAGCTGAAATTTTGCGTTCCGCTGGACATCGACGCCAATACACAGGAGAAAAAAATTGCAGAATTGTCGGCCAACATCCATAAATGAAAATATAAATAAATAAATAAATAAATGCAGGAGAGCTACCCGAGAAATTGAGGAAGCACAGTAATTTTGTGTGCCGATGGACATCGAAGCCGGTACACCAGGAAAAATCACAGAACCTTTGTAAAGTGTCTGCAAATTAAAATAAATAAATGAAAAATAATCAAATGCAGGTGAGCGACCTGAGACGATCGGGAAGCCCAGTTTGTTTTGTGTAAGCAGACCCCACCAGTTTGTGTGTGTGTGTGTGTGTGTGTGTGTGTGTGTGTGTGTGTGTGTGTGTGTGTGTGTGTGTGTGTGTGTGTGTGTGTGTGTGTGTATGTATGTATACATATATGCTTCTATACTAATAAGTGTGTGTGTGTGTCGTTGATTGGTATCTACATATGTAGGTTTCAGAATGTGGAATGGTGTCCTCCCAAGGTGGGCTCAAAGTATCCACCTTCATTTCAGTAAGGGGTCACGATCCATGGACCAACCTGTGAATTTTCTGTTCTCAAAGTTTTGTGCCGAAGGATCTCTTCAGGATCGTCGCTGAGCCCCGGATGGCTTCCAACTGTAGTTCGTTTGTAGTGATATTCCCAGGGATGGTTCTTAGCTCACCTGTAAAGTAGTTCTGGGGAGCTTATGGAATGGCGCGTCGTCCATCCGTCCACAAATACTTGCAACTTCTTCTCCAAAACTACACACACAATTCTGATGAAATGTGACCACCATCTTCTCCACCCCAATGTACGAAAGTTTGTTCATGACATTAAGAAAAATTGGGGTCTCGGAGGGTTTTCTCGGGTCTCAGGCGTTTCCTCCCCACTCTATGGGAGGAGGGGGGGGGAGGTATCTGCCTTAATGTCCTCTCATCATCCATTTGTTGGCGAACAAATCTCTGCTGAGCTTCTCTGTTTTGTGCCCTAAATGCATTTAAATTGGTCACAGACTAACTAGCTCTTCTTCTTCGTGCTTCTTTTTGTTCCTCCGTCTCAAGAAGTCGCCCTTTTCACATTCAAAACGCGGCTTTTGGTTATTTTTTGTCTTTTCCGTGGATACATGGCCTGAAGAAAGAAAAAAAGATCGATTTTTATCTGAAAAATACTTTTCTTTTTTTAAATTTTTATTTTTAAATCTAATGTTGGTAAAAGTGAATCAATGATGAGATGTATTTAAAATTTGGATTGTACGTCATAGTTGCCAATGACAGGGCGAGCAACGCTGAAAATCGTACCAACTTCCCACCTAAATCCCCACGCTTCCCACCGAAAGCAAAGTTGAAAGATGGTTAAAAAGTTCCACCAGAAATGACCCAATATCACATTTAGAGTGGAAAAAAAATCTTCTGTTTTGACCTCTGTGACGCTATGTCCCCACTCTTTGGGACAAGATGAACTGGTGGTTAAATCCTCAAAACTTATTGAAAATTTGAAGTGACCATATGATGAAGGGAATGCACAAGAGTTTGACCTTCATTATATTTCCTTGCTGTTGACTAAAAATTCCCCATAAAGGAACAGAAAATGCACACAGCATGAGAAGAAAAAAAAACAAAAAAACCTGATGACTTTTTATTCCATTGTGTTGTGCAGGCAGTTTCAGAAGTGATTGCCATTGGCACAGCACACGGTCTGGTCTTGGTGTTTGGTGAGTTTTTATTGTTTGTTGCTGCTTGTCTATCATAATATCACTTCGTTTCCTTTGGCTGCCATTCCCAAAAGGAGTCTTTCTTTAGTAAAGTTATTTTCTTCAGTTAGCACTAGCAGGGAGCTGCAGGACAACCATGGAATTTAAAATTTAACTTCATGTCATCAATCCCCCCCCCCTCCCAAACCTAACTTCTCAACCTTCCCCTTCCAACCTGAAGGATTCAATTTCCTCCCCACTTCAAGCCTTCAACCCCACTACACACCGCAACTCCTCAATGTCCTCCCCACCAAAGTCTCAACCTCCCCCTCCCAACTGTGTCCCATCTTTGCTCCCGCCCCCATCTCTGAACCACAACTCTCTGTCCTCCCGTTCTCCCTCCCCTTTTCCCATCCATAAAAGCAAGAGGACACTCTTACATCGATCATTATATATTTAACTCTTTGAACCTTGAGCTCCTTGGACTTTTGGCTCTCCCACCCTGGACTCCCTGGAGAAAAGTCAGGCCGCTCGGGTTCAAAGGGTTAATATTGTCACCACAATCACAGAGTTTGAAGTTGTCTAACTTGGGGCCTCCTTATCATTACTCATCAATAAACTCAGTATTCAGATGTATTTTGTGTCACTGACAATCTCTCAGATCATAGCGTCTTTACCACGTTTGGTAAAAGTAAGTAAAACGTCTGCTTTTGATATCCACCAACCCTGGTTTCACGTCGCCTCCAACTTCTCGTGTTTATTTACTTCACATAATGTGTGAATTACATGTCCATGTACATTGTACATGATAAATACAGTTTGTTGTAACACTATTCAGCCCTGTGTTTGCACACTATTCAGCCTTGAAAACTCGGGTGAAAACCAAAAGTTTTTTTTTCATTAAACACTTGAATTATTAATCACTAGCAAATACAATCCGTCGCTTCGTTGAGGGAATAGTATGGGGGTGGAGGGAGGAGAGAGGCAGTGAGGAGGGGTGGGGGAACTACGAGGAGGTGAGGAAGGGGGCAGCTAGGTCACCTCACCAAATGTTGCTATACACTCCGGGAGGTGGGTGGGAGAGAGGAGGTTGGGGGAGAGAAGATGGGGAGGAGGGGTTCTCAACTTGCGTTTGGTAGTACAGGATTGAACAAAATGGGGTACGTTAATACAGCATGTGGAGACTGCTTGGAGATGTCTATGGGGGTGGAGAGGGGAGGGGATTTGGGAGGAGGTAAACGTGTTGGGAGCGGGGGGGGGGTTGGAAGACAGCTTGAGGCGAAGGGGAAGGCGATAAAAGCGCCCGAAGCAACATATTATTTTAACTTCCGGGTTCCATATAAAACCGGATGGGAGCATTTAAAACCCACGCTATTGATGAATCACCCTGTCTATTGTGCCGTGATGTGGTGAATCATTGCTTTGTAACCACTGAAAACATTTTTACTGTTGATGAATAGAGGGGGGGGGGAGAGGAGAGAGGAGAAGGGAGGGGGGAATGAGATGGTGGGCTTCCGGCAGATGTTACGTCTAGTTTAATGTCTATCCGAGGGATGGCACACACATTGATGCCTTGCCTGTGAAATACCAGGATGACAGTTTATGGCTGGGTCAGGATTTGAAGTCAGGATAGACAGCTGAGAGGGAGCATGCATACATTTTGACTATTATGCCATGATGTGGTGATTCATTGCTTTGTAACACCTGAAAACATTTCTGACTCATTGTGACTGCTGCTGAAGTCAAGTAAGAAGTTTAAATTTTGAAATTTGGCTCAGATTGAGATTCTAAAGGTTATGGCTTGTGGCGAAATGAAATAGTCACAAACGCAAGTTTCTCGGGCGTTTATAAGCATTGCAATGTATCCAGCGATTCGTAGATATGATGATGAGGCATTTGATGATATGAGTGAGGAAAGTGGAAAAAAACAACTTGATCAATAAGAAACCGTTGTGGCCGGTTCCAAGTCTAGGCATTGTTAAGCATGCGAAAAACAATGACAAACTAGAACAGCACTCGAGAGAGCACATACCTCCGCCACGTAATACCTGATCCACGAGAGCATATCAGGCCAAATACAATTTTGAAATGTCATGCTGTACAGGATGATATCGTTTTTGGCCCTATCTCTCAATGGTGAACAATTACTTTATAAATTAAATAATTATCATATCCGGATCCGGATTCGGATCTTCACCACAATTGAATCAATTCGTCTTTGCGACACACCCAATCTGTCCACCAAGTTTCATCCGAATTTGTCCACAACTTTTTGAGATATCCTGTATACAAACAAACAAGCAGTCATAGACTGGTACTTACGAAATCGTGAACTTGACCTCTGACCTTGTCTAATAAAAGCTGTCTCTTGAGAAGGTAGTGACGCAAACCAGAAGTTTCTACGATGATTCTGCACCAAACCATCAAAAATCGTAATGTCGACCGAAGCAAAAATCTCCATTTCTCCACGCAATTATTTAATAGTATTTTATCAGTCACAAAACCATAATATTCGGCCATTCACCAACAATCTTTACATAATCCGACGGCTTAGCGAGTCAGGCATGCGACGATAACCTTTATTGGGATAAAAAAATGACTTTTAAACACCATCTTTATCGAAAACACCGTCAGCGCGCACACGCAAAACCTTTACGTGACTCAACGCTGCCTCTGCTCGGGCTCGCTGCACCACGTGACGACCCGTGACGGGGCGAGTGAAATATTTTTATACAATCTTAAAACGTCTCCAAAACATCCGATTTTTTTTTTTTTAAAAACGAGAATTTCGACAACCGAGTGTTAAGCGTCCTAAGCGATCGCAAAAACTGAAGGCAAAATTAAAATCGAAGTTAAAACTAACTCGTAACGTCGACCGAAGCAAAAATACTCCATTTCTCCACATGAATTTACGGAATTATGTTTGACCTCACTGTGACCTTGACTTTTGACCGATTTTGACCAAAATCTAATCAGCGCCAGCCATCATCCTCCTGAATCACGTGGTGTAATTTGACATTGGTAGATTCTTCTGTTCTTGAGTTATCGTGCCTACAAACAAACACAAACACACACACAAACAAACAAGCAGTCATAGACTGGTACTTACGAAATCGTCAACTTGACCTCTGACCTTGTCCAATAAAAGCTGTCTCCAGAGAAGGTGGCGACGCAAACCAGAATTTTCTACGATGATTCTGTACCAAACCATCAAAAATCGAATGTTTTGGATGTTTGACCTCACTGTGACCTTGACCTTTGACCGATTTTGACCAAAATCTAATCAGCACGAGCCATCACCCTCCTGAATCACGTGGTGTAATTTGACATTGGTCGCTTCTTCCTTTCTCGAGTTATCTGTACCAAACCATCAAAAATCGAATATTTGATCTCACCGTGACCTTGACCTTTGACCGATTTTGACCAAAATCTAATCAGCACAAGCCATCACCCTCCTGAATCACGTGGTGTAATTTGACATTGGTAGCTTCTTCCGTTCTCGAGTTATCGTGCTTACAAACAAACAAACAAACAAGCAGTCATCGACTGGTACTTACGAAATCGTCAACTTGACCTCTGACCTTGTCTCTCGAGAGAAAGCTGTCTCTCGAGAAGGTAGCGACGCAAACCAGAAGTTTCTACGATAATTCTGTGTCAAACCATCAAAAAATCGTAAAGTCGACCGAAGCAAAAATCTCCATTTCTCCACGCAATTATATTAAACCTTAACGTAACTCAACGACGCGTCTGCTCGAGCACACTGCATCATGGGACGACCCGTGACGCGTCGAGTGAAATATTTTTTATACAATCTTAAAACGTCTCCAAAATATCCGATTTTTACCAGAATTTCGACAACCGAGTTTTAAGCGTCCTAAGCGATCGCAAAAACCGAAGACAAAATTTAAATCGAAGTTAAAACAAACTCGTAACGTCGAGCGAAGCAAAAATACTCCATTTCTCCAGATGAATTTACGGAATTATGTTTGACCTCACTGTGACCTTGACCTTTGACCGATTTTGACCAAAATCTAATCAGCACGAGCCATCACCCTCCTGAATCACGTGGTGTAATTTGACATTGGTAGCTTCTTCCGTTCTCGAGTTATCGTGCCTACAAACAAACACACACACAAACAGAAATGGAAGGCAAGATTTCGTAAGTAACAAACAAGCAAACAAACAAGCAGTCATAGACTGGTACTTACGAAATCGTCAACTTGACCTCTGACCTTGTCTAATAAAAGCTGCCTCTTGAGAAGGTAGCGACACAAACCAGAAGTTTCTACAATGATTCTGTACCGAACCATCAAAAATCGAATGTTTTGGATGTTTGACCTCACTGTGACCTTGACCTTTGACCGATTTTGACCAAAATCTAATCAGCGCTAGCCACCACCCTCCTGAATCACGTGGTGTAATTTGACATTGGAAGCTTCTTCCGTTCTTGAGTTATCATTTTTTGGATGTTTGACCTCACTGTGACCTTGACCTTTGACCGATTTTGACCAAAATCTAATCAGCACTAGCCATCACCCTCCTGAATCACATGGTGTAATTTGACATTGGTAGCTTCTTCGGTTCTCGAGTTATCGTGCCTACAAACAAACTAACAAACAAACAAACAGAAACGGAAGTCATCAATATACTTACGAAATCTAAAGATTTCGTAAGTAACCTGGTACTTACTTAGACTGGTACTTACGAAATCGTCAACTTGACCTCTGACCTTGTCTAATAAAAGCTATCTCTCGAGAAGGTAGCGACGCAAACCAGAAGTTTCTACGATGATTCTGTACCAAACCATCAAAAATCGAATGTTTGACCTCACTGTGACCTTGACCTTTGACCGATTTTGACCAAAATCTAATCAGCACTAACCATCACCCTTCTGATTCACGTGGTGTAATTTGACATTGGTAGCTTCTTCCGTTCTCGAGTTATCGTGCATACAAACAAACAAACAAGCAGTCATAGACTGGTACTTACAAAATTGTCAACTTGACCTCTGACCTTGTCTAATAAAAGCTGTCTCCAGAGAAGGTGGCGACGCAAACCAGAAGGTTCAACGATGATTCTGTACCAAACCATCAAAAATCGATTGTTTTGGATGTTTGACCTCACTGTGACCTTGACCTTTGACCGATTTTGACCAAAATCTAATCAGCGCTAGCCACCAGCCTCCTGAATCACGTGGTGTAATTTGACATTGGAAGCTTCTTCCGTTCTCGAGTTATCGTGCCTACAAACAAACAAACAAACAAACACACAAACAAACACACAAACAGAAACGGTAGTCATCAATATACTTACGAAATCTTTAGATTTCGTAAGTAACAAACACACAAACAGAGGACGGAAGCGATCAATATACTTACGAAATCTTTACATTTCGTAAGTCACAAACAGAGGACGGAAGTGATCAATATACTTACGAAAAGTGCTGTTATCTTTAGATTTCGTAAGTAACAAACAAATGAAATTGCTCGTTGAGCAAGGAATTGCCAGAATAACTTTGTCATATCTCCATGATCTCTGAAAAAACAAAAACCTGGAAATCAATTTGGTTCTTATAAGTCGATAGTGCTCCTGTTTAATGAGTTATAGCACTTAGTTTGGTCATGATCATAACTTGGAAGTCAATCGGACTTGAAATGGCGTTTTTATCGCGATTTGAAAGTTTTGACCCGACACCCCCTGACATTCGACCCCCGACCGCGAAGAAGGTGTTGGTGTGACACCCCAATGAGACATATGGTTGGATGCAGAATTGGAAGATGCACATTTTGGATTTGGTTTGAAGTCGATACGACCATTTTAGCGGACGTCATTGCGAAAATAAAAATTTAGGTGACCTTGACCTTGAACTTTGACCTAGATTCACCAAAAACAAGTATTTAAGTTGGACCATGGCCGACGTCTGCACCTAGTTTAGTCATGATCGCTGAAACGGTGTGGCTGCTACATCGTAAACAAACACACAAACAGACAGACAGACAGACAGACACACAGAATGACACACACAACCGAGCAACATAATTGCCGAAATCCGAAGGATTCCAGCAATTAACAAACAGGCAGAAAGAAACAAACAATTAACAAACAGAAAACATAACTTCCTTCACTTTTGGTGGTGGAGGTAATTGAGACCCCAGTGAGGTAAGAATAACACCCTGTTGATAAAGGATAATTAAGTAAGGCTGTTAATTTTCTCCAAAAGGGGTGTTTAAATTACCCAATATTCCCGATGGCTCAACACCAAAGTTGGCAACGCGTTCACAATCGTGCACAATGAGTTTATTTGAATGGAATTGAGAGACGAGAAAGCAGTGGAAGGGTTGTCTCCAAACAATGAGAGGCCATGAGTGACAACCCCATTATTACACAAGGTAACGTTTTTACAAAACTGCTATTTAATCAGGAGAAACTGAACATGGAATATTTTAATGCTACAATCGAATCGATTCATGGAATACACGAAACATTCCAGCCCGTCACCAGGATGGTGGTTTACAAGACTTTTAAGTGTACATGGCCATCAGAGTTTATTCATGCAGTTTGGCTTCTTTGAGATCTCAAACGGACAAGAGCTCGAACCAGGCATTCACGAACCTCGAAGGTGGTGTCCCCCAACCCAGTCAAGCCGACTGAACGGACCCACTATGCGTCCATCGCTAGTTCATCAGTTCATACAAATTACTTTCCAAGTAAATTAACAGTTTCATGGAACGCAGTGAAAATTGAAATTGAACAACAACAAAATTAAGCCTTCAAATTATCACTTGATACGTCATTACTGACAATAACATCCCGTTCAATCAAAGGTGATCGCGTTCATTTGCGACGTCAAAATAACCAATAATAGCACAGAAAGTGAATCTTTGGCATTCACCTTGGCGCAATTTTACAAAAGTTTTTTGTTTCTGGGAGTTGCATAGTAGACCGCTGCCTGATCGCTCCCTCCTCAAAAAAAAAAAAACATGCACGAGAGACTTGGAGCCATGCTATATGATAATAATTACACTTTGAATAAGTATTGAATCATTATTTGAGCTTTTTGAGCAATATTAGTTTGCTCCGAGAACTCTCCTCGTGCACATATTGTGGGCACACGAACACATTATTCTCACAGTTGTCTCTCAACTTATAATCTGCCGTCAGTCTAAAAAGCAGCGATTACATGCATTCGAGGTGGAATGCGTAAGCCGTGATTTTCAAAAACCAATTTATCAATTACAAAGACTGAAAACTTCCAAATCGAGAATGCCACCCAAGTTGTCACCTTCCGGTGGCTGGTGGATGGCTCAGAGGTTGTGCATTTGCCTTTGAGTTCTCCAGTCTGTGTTTTATTCCTCACCGAACTATTTACTGTCACCTTGGTGTTTCGCATACAGAGTGATGCTGGGAATCGCATCTGCTTGCATTTGCTGATGGATGTTGAATATGCTATGTCTTGTGGTGTATTTTGCAATAGGAGGCCATTGTGTGCCGGACACCTCCTTCACGGTGTCCGACGTCAGTGCATCTTGTATACGACAGCTGATGGCAGCCAGCCCTCTGAAGGACGAGTTATGACAAAACTTGGTAGACGAGTTGGGTAGTTGACGAGAACAATCCGTTTCGATTTTGGTTCAGGTCCGGATCCCGATCCGGCCTATCAATAGGATACAAAATGTAAAATGTTCAGCCTGGCGGAGGTATGCACTCAACTGAGTGCTGTTCTAGTTTACCTCCGTGACCATTATCATGAGTTTTGCGTTTATTGTTGGACTTTATTATTTTGAATTATCTTTTCTGGCTCGCACTTAAATGACATTCATTGACTCGATGTACTGTATGTATTGAATAACGTGAATACCGATGAGATAAGCATGATAAAATGATAAATCATTACCTTTTAGTCCCCCCCCCCCTCTTTTCATCTCAGCCTTTGTGGAATGTTGGCATACATGAGCATTCCATTGCTTGGATAACAATAACCCGATGTCTTCGCAGACCCTCAGCAAATTTTGAAAATGTCCTTGGGGAGCTTGTCGACCGGAGTGCAGTATGGTTCTGTGTCTGCTTTGAGTATCAACAACAACTGCTCTCGCCTCATAGTTGGACACGCACATGGACAGGTACTATGTGCCTCTTGTTGGGAAAACCTGATTGAAATTTATTTTATTTTTTTATATTTTGATAAGACTTAATATAAACTCTGGCAATTCCACATTGCTGTTTCAGCTGGTTGTCCCCTTTTAAACTAGGCTGAGAAACATTAAACATTAAATTATCAATGTTGGGCATAAATTGCTTTAAAATGTAGGAAAATGGAAGGAGGTGAGTAAAGTGTGCGGTTTGATAATTCCTGGTGGATTTTGTGATGAAAATGTGAATCGTTGTGTCGTCATTCATGATTTGCTGATATTTTGATAACGTGCAGTTAAGCCCTTTGGCATAATCCATGAAGCCCCTTCCCTTAAGAGGTGTGGATTAACCTTAGCGTGGACTCGACCACTGTACATCCATCAAAATAAGTGTGTGTGTGTGTGTGTGTGTGTGTGTGTGTGTGTGTGTGTGTGTGTGTGTGTGTGTGTGTGTGTGTGTGTGCGTGTGCGTGTGCGTGTGTGGTTGATTGGTATCTCCATATGTGGGTTTCAGAATGTGGAATGGAGTCCTCCAGGATAGGCTCAAAGTATCCACCTTCATTTCAGTAAGGGGTCACGATTCATGGACCAAGCTGTGAAGTTTTGTGCCGAGGGCTCTCTTCACTATCGTCGCTGAGCACCGGACATCCTCCTACTGTATTTCGTTTGCAATAATATTTCCAGGGATGGATTTTAGCTCACCTGTAAAATAGTTCCGGGGAACTTAGGGGATGGTGTGTCGTCTGTCCGTCTGACCACAAATACTTGCAACTTCTCAGAAACTACACATGATTTCAATGAAATTTGATCACAACCTTCATTATCTATGATTGCATAAAAGGGGGTCTGAAGGGGTCTACAGAGGGAGTATACTGGGGGGGGTGGTAGGGGGGAATTGGGTTACCTCCCCAAAGAGGTATTTGCTTTCATCTCAGAAACAATGCACACAATTCCAATGAAACTTCATGACAACCTTCATCACCCATGACGTACCAAAGTTAGTTCATGACATTAGAAAAAATTGGGGTCTAGGAGGGTCTATGGGGGGACGGGGGTTCCCCCCCAAAATATGTATTTGCTTTCTTTTCTGAAACCACACACACAATATCAATGAAACCTGACCACAACCTTTATCACCCGTGATGTATCAAGGTTTGTTCATGGCATGACAAAAAAATCCATCGGTATTTACTTTCTTCTCCATAATATATTTTGTGGGTCATCCATGCCTACCAGTGGTTGCCTGGTTACCTTATCCAGTCACTCCCAGGTGAGCGCCCAGGGGTATTGCCCTAATGTTTAATATCTCTGTGAGGTTCTTCATCATTCCTGTCGGTCCAGCTATCACTGGTACTACTTTGGCATTCTTCAGCTTCCAGGATCTTCTCACTTCATTCGTAACTCTCCCCCCCGCCCCCCAGCTTGCTCTTCCCCATTCTTAGCTTCCTCTGCCTCTTGCCTCTTCTCCTTCCTCTCCATCTCTCCTCTCTTCCTCTCTCAACCACCCCCCCTCCTTAATACCCCTGTCAACGAAGCGTCGGGTTGTATTTGTTCATTTGACAATACAAGAGAAAGCATTAAGTTTTCCAAGTGTGCCACCATCCCTCTCTTTGGACAATCAACTATGCATTTGACACTATAATCTGGCAATAAATGACATAACATGGTGATATTACCACTGTGAATAGTCTGTGAGTTTATGCACCTGAGTGTGTTTCAGATCACAATGTGGGACCTGCTGAACGGCAAACTGTTACGGACCATCATCGATGCTCACCCACCAGGGAATGCCATTTTACATATCAAGGTCGGTGATTTTGTGCAGTTTGCTCTGAACCTGTATGTATCGTCATCATAGCTTTCCTTTTTCGATAGTTCATTAAATTTTATTGCATGAATTGGAGTCACAGGCTTTAAAAGTGGTGTTGATTTTTCTCGTAATGTTTGCTCTTCTTAATTCACTCGAACTTCTGTCTCTTCTCATATCTCTCCTTTAACTTTAGCTTTGACTGTCCTTCCACTGGACTCAGCTCCTATAAATTGTAGAGCAATATGGTAGTTTGAGGTTTGATGTAAAAGAGAAACAAAATAATGACATTGAAAGCCCATTGTCACGGGTTGTCCGGTCAGTGCATCTATGAGGCATACATCCAGATTCCAGCAGAGCTTGGGACACGGACATATTCTGGGCATTTGGCAGTCTGGCTTCCTGCTCTCCTTGTCCAGCTTGCTTCTTGTGGCATACAGGACTTCCTTCATACTTGGGTCTCTGACTGCCTCCAACTTGCACAGTCAATGTGTTGCTATCGATGGACAGCAGCTGTCACACTCCCTGCTGATATGGAATTAATATTCCTCTTAATTAATTAATTAATTAATATTCGGGCGTTGGCTCTACTCTTTTGCTTTGAAGGATTAACGCCTGAAACGTCAGCTCCTCCTCGCTTCCCAACCATACATACATCGACATCCTGTTGATTTCGTCCATTGTTCTACTTGTCCAGCAATGCAGATTGACACGAGCCTTCACCGGCAAGACTAGTTCTTCAGCCTATGTTTTTGAAATGAGCAAATTCTGCTGATTTTTTTTCCAATTTAAAGCAAAACCTCACAATATACTGTCACATAGAATCCTTTGGATTTTGGCAATTATGTTGGTCGGTTGTGTCTGTCATTCTGTGTGTCTGTCTGTCTGTTTGTGTGCTTGTTTACCCTGTAGCAGCCACACCGTTTCAGCGATCATGACCAAACTGGGTACAGACGTCGGCCATGGTCCAACTTAGACACTCGTCGTTTTTGGTGAATCTAGGTCAAAGGTCAAGGTCACCGAAAAACCGAAATTCTTATTTTCGCAATAACATCCGCTAAAATGGTCATATCGACTTCAAAACAAATGCAAAATGTGCATCTTCCAATTGTGCATCCAACCATATGTGTCATTGGGGTGTCACACCAACACCTTCTTCGCGGTCGGGGGTCGAATGTCAGGGGGTGTCGGGTCAAAACTTTCAAATTGCGATAAAAACGCCATTTCAAGTCTGATTGACTTCCAAGTTATGATCATGACCAAACTAAGTGCAATAACTCATTAAACAGTAGCACTAGCGATGTATAAGAACCAAATTGATTTCCAGGTTTTTGTTTTTTCAGAGATCATGGAGCTATGACAAAGTTATTCCGGCAATTCCTTGCTCAACGAGCAATTTCATTTGTTGGATTCGCTAGATATCCCTTATTGTCGGGTTTTCCGTGCGTGTGTGTGCCTGCAACGCGAGGCTCCACAGCACAAACCAGCAAACCGATTTCGATGAAACTTGGCGAACAGGGACCATACGTGCTGGGAGTGTGCTCGTGTGAGTTTCGTTGCTAAGCAACCACCCGTTGCGATGCAGCGGCCAAAAAAACCGCACGTTCACTATTTTCAATACTTGTCCTACAGTTTTGAATGTGGAGAAACGAGACTTCGGAATTAAACACTGCGCGATATTTAGAAAATTTTACTCGAGCCGATTTTTGATTGAGGTTTTATTTTTCAAATGGTAGTCCTTCAAAAACCGGGTGTCTATTTACCGTCATTTAAGGTGTGCATACAGTGTTTGTAAGGAACTACACCGTCGTTCCACCTTCAATCTCTCCTCGATCCAAACGTTATTGACCAAAGTGAAAAGGATCCAAAATAAATGGAATCACCGGCATTTCTGTCTTTGTGGATTTCTAATAATATGGTATAAATCAAGTTATGTGGAATTTGAAAAACGTTAAAAATTTCTACACCCCCGTTATGTTATCGTCCGCTACACCGCCAGGTTCATCAAAAACAACCGACCACGAAGTCTTCTCGCGCTACCCACGGTCTGGTTCGTATTTCCCTGAACATCTGTGGTTCTGTTTATGGGTTTTTTTCTCTTTCTCTTTCTCTTTCTCTTTCTCTTTCTCTTTCTCTTTCTCTTTCTCTTTCTCTTTCTCTTTCTCTTTCTCTTTCTCTCTTTCTCTCTTTCTCTCTTTCTCTCTTTTTCTCTTTCTCTTTCTCTTTCTCTTTCTCTTTCTCTTTCTCTTTCTCTTTCTCTTTCTCTTTCTCTTTCTCTTTCTCTTTCTCTTTCTCTTTCTCTTTCTCTTTCTCTTTCTCTTTCTCTTTCTCTTTCTCTCTTTCTCTTTCTCTTTCCCTTTCCCTTTCCCTTTCCCTTTCTCTTTCTCTCTTTCTCTTTCTCTTTCCCTTTCCCTTTCCCTTTCCCTTTCCCTTTCTCTTTCTCTTTCCCTTTCTCTTTCCCTTTCTCTTTCCCTTTCTCTTTCCCTTTCCCTTTCCCTTTCCCTTTCCCTTTCTCTTTCTCTTTCTCTTTCTCTTTCTCTTTCTCTTTCCCTTTCCCTTTCCCTTTCCCTTTCCCTTTCCCTTTCCCTTTCCCTTTCCTTTCCCTTTCCCTTTCCCTTTCCCTTTCCCTTTCCCTTTCCCTTTCCCTTTCCCTTTCCCTTTCCCTTTCCCTTTCCCTTTCCCTTTCCCTTTCCCTTTCCCTTTCCCTTTCCCTTTCCCTTTCCCTTTCCCTTTCCCTTTCTCTTTCTCTTTCTCTTTCTCTTTCTCTTTCTCTTTCTCTTTCTCTTTCTCTTTCTCTTTCTCTTTCTCTTTCTCTTTCTCTTTCTCTTTCTCTTTCTCTTTCTCTTTCTCTTTCTCTTTCTCTTTCTCTTTCTCTTTCTCTTTCTCTTTCTCTTTCTCTTTCTCTTTCTCTTTCTCTTTCTCTTTCTCTTTCTCTTTCTCTTTCTCTTTCTCTTTCTCTTTCTCTTTCTCTTTCTCTTTCTCTTTCTCTTTCTCTTTCTCTTTCTCTTTCTCTTTCTCTCCACGTTACGTTTTGTTTCGTGTTCTTCTGACATCCACTCTGTTTGCCGTCATCTGAGGTAATATCAACAAAAATGACACATTTTATTTTTTACTGAATTCGTCCCTCGCGCTGCAGTGATAGGATTCGATAGCGATTTTATTGCACCATATGATAGAGCGATTCAAGAACTACAAAAACTTTTATTCCGTGATTGACCTCCGACTTCCGGTTTTCGAGCCATAGCCGGAAGTTGGCAAACACATGCAAAGGGCAAAATCGCCAACGCGAAACAGATAAGTGTAAACGAATAAGTCTTGACATGGTGATAGAGCATGGTTGATAGAACATTTTTTTTGTCATTTAAACTTTCCTCCATCTCCACTCCGAAGGGTGCCAGTTGCGAGAATATGCCAAGTGAACCAGTTGACAAAATACGCAATACAAAAAATCTTGCCAGGCAGAGGAACAATTGTATGTGAACCAATACGTCTTGGCAATGAATCTTCGTCGGTGGATCGGTCAGAATGAAAAGCATCGTATCCAGCACTTCGATCCTAGCGGATCCCTCGTCGCCTACCGGCCTGTTTGTTTGTTTGTCTGTTTGTATGTAAATTGCATACAAATCACAATTCTAAACTGATCTTGAATGAAACTTCACGAAATGGTAGAGTTGGTCAAAAGAAAGAAGCCTCTTGATTTTGAGGTCAAAATGTCAACATCGGCTAAAGGTCAGCAAGTTTGTGAAATTCCTAAAATCTTCAATTTTCATCCGATTGACTTCAAATTTGAACAGGATTTGCATGTCAAGTCACTAAATTCAACCACCAACTATTTTTGAGGTTGAAAGGTCAACATAGACCAGATTTCTGAAATCTTCAATTTTAATCCAATGTACTTGAAATTTTCATATTTGTCATTGAATTCAACCACCAATTATTCTCATGGTCAAATTTTTTTTTTCTGGATTTTGCAAGTATCGTGCTCGACACGGCATCTTTCTTGTTTGTTTATTTTTTTTTGTATGCAAATAATTTGCAAAGTCTGGAAAAGGAGATTCCTTCACAAGGTTAGATCTCAGCATTGAAATTTTAATGCAACAGGAATGATCCTACATGCGAGGCAGCAACATGTAACCCAGTCCCTTCTATCCCGGCGAACAACGAATCTGTGCAGAGCCTCTACGAATATGAGGGGACGGACACCAAATTTCTGCACAGTAATCAGAGCCTTATCCTTCTATAAGCTCAAACAGGGGGGAACTCAAGGATAGATGGAAAGTGGCTGCAAGCAAAATAATTTAAAGTAAAAATGGTGGGGAAGTAAATTAGAAGTGGTGTAGAAAGAAGTAATTTTTAAAAGAGGTGAATGATACGACGCTGCCTGGCTGAGAATCTCTGCGAGTTGGAAGAGCTGACCCGTGCTGCTCTGCTGCACTTGTGCTCTCCATGAGACATGTCCTGCTCTCGCGTGTCCTCCAAGGTCACTCACTCACGTCGCACTCCACTCTGCCTACTGAAGCTCTTCGGGACTCTGTAGGCTCCCGCTGCACGCTCTTTGTGTAGCTCGGCTGCAGGTGGAGCGAGAGTCTGTTGTGGCATAATTGTGCATGTGCTATACTTTGGACAATCTACTTTGTGAGCCCTTCCGTTTGCCCAGAGTGCTTCCTGCTTTTGTCGTGAAACCCTCCGATATCGCAGGCGCCACTCCGGCTTTGCACCTCATTTTCAAGTCATTTACTTGCTATCATGGTGCTACCTATCGATGAGAAGTCAAAATCTTGTTTCTTTGTGGAAGGGGTGACTTAGTGGATACCGGCTAAAGTAAACAAAGATATATAGGCCACACACATATAATGAAAAATCCTCTTTTAAGGCAGACAAAATAATGGTGAACCAAACGTAATCAATGTCTCACCTTGCTGTTTAGCTGGAATTTGACATTCAGTCACTTGTTCTAGTTTTTATTTTTGTTGCTCAGATTACTTTAGAGAGTTGCTCTGATGTGTTGACTTGTTTGACTTTTTGTGTCTCAGTTCACAGATGATCCAACGATTGCAGTTTGTAATGACAGTGGTGGTTCTGTGTTTGAGCTGAACTTCAGGTGAGATCCTGGTGTGTTAGAGCTGCAGATAAATGTGGGAAACGCCAAGGAGTTTTGACAATAGGCGGTTCATATGACATCTTGCAGCATTAACGTGAGCAAAAGACTTTGCTGCAATTAGGAGATAACCTCTTTTGTTTTTACACTTAACTTGTTTCGGAAGTTTTTTTTTTTTTTGTATACCTTGGTCGAGGCTCGTATGAGAGCTAACACACAACTCACAGCAAGGAGGCATGAGACAAGAGGGGCGGGAGTGGAAGGGACAAAACAGTGGGGAACAGACACATTAGGTGAACATTAGGTGAACTTTTGAGGCGAGAATTTATAATAATGCTGAAAATGATAAAATAATTTAATATGGGTAACATATATCGGGTAACACAGCAGCATAAATCGGTACAGGTAACACAGCAGCATAAATCGGTACAGGTAACACAGCAGCATAAATCGGTACAGGTAACACAGCAGCATAAATCTGTACAGGTAACACAGCAGCACAAATCGGTACAGGTAACACAGCAGCACAAATCGGTGCAGTTAACACAGCAGCACAAATCGGTGCAGGTAACAGCAGCACAAATCTGTGCAGGTAACACAGCAGCACAAGTCGGTGCAGGTAACAGCAGCACAAATCGGTACAGGTTACACAGCAGCACAAATCAATATAGGTAACACAGCACAAATCGGTGCAGGTAACACAGCAGCACAAATCGGTACAGGTATCACAGCAGCACAAATCGGTACAGGTAACACAGCAGCACAAATCGGTACAGGTAACACAGCAGCACAAATCGGTGCAGGTAACACAGCAGCACAAATCGGCACAGGTAACACAGTAGCACAAATCTGTACAGGTAACACAGCAGCAGAAATTGGTACAGGTAACACAGCAGCAGAAATCGGTACAGGTAACAGCAGCAGAAATCGGTACAGGTAACATAGCACAAATCTGTACAGGTAACAGCAGCACAAATCGGTACAGATTACACAGCAGCACAAATCAATATAGGTAACACAGCACAAATCGGTGCAGGTAACACAGCAGCAGAAATTGGTACAGGTAACACAGCAGCAGAAATCGGTACAGGTAACAGCAGCAGAAATCGGTACAGGTAACACAGCACAAATCGGTACAGGTAACAGCAGCACAAATCGGTACAGATTACACAGCAGCACAAATCAATATAGGTAACACAGCACAAATCGGTGCAGGTAACACAGCAGCACAAATCGGTACAGGTAACACGGCAGCACAAATCTGTAGAGATAACACAGCAGCACAAATCGGTGCAGGTAACACTGCAGCACAAATCGGTGCAGGTAACACAGCAGCACAAATCGGTGCAGGTAACACAGCAGCACAAATCGGTGCAGGTAACACAGCAGCACAAATCGGTGCAGGTAACAGCAGCACAAATCGGTACAAGAAACACAGCAGCACAAATCGGTACAGGTATCACAGCAGCACAAATCGGTACAGGTATCACAGCAGCACAAATCTGTACAGGTAACACAGCAGCACAAATCGGTACAGGTAACAGCAGCACAAATCGGTACAGGTAACAGCAGCACAAATCGGTACAGGTTACACAGCAGCACAAATCAATATAGGTAACACAGCACAAATCGGTGCAGGTCACACAGCAGCACAAATCGGTACAGGTAACACAGCAGCACAAATCGGTACAGGTAACACAGCAGCACAAATCGGTACAGGTAACACAGCAGCACAAATCGGTACAGGTAACACAGCAGCACAAATCGGTGCAGGTAACACAGCAGCACAAATCGGCACAGGTAACACAGCAGCACAAATCTGTACAGGTAACACAGCAGCAGAAATTGGTACAGGTAACACAGCAGCAGAAATTGGTACAGGTAACAGCAGCAGAAATCTGTACAGGTAACAGCAGCAGAAATCGGTACAGGTAACACAGCACAAATCGGTACAGGTAACAGCACAAATCTGTACAGGTAACAGCAGCACAAATCGGTACAGATTACACAGCAGCACAAATCAATATAGGTAACACAGCACAAATCGGTGCAGGTAACACAGCAGCAGAAATTGGTACAGGTAACACAGCAGCAGAAATCGGTACAGGTAACAGCAGCAGAAATCGGTACAGGTAACACAGCACAAATCGGTACAGGTAACAGCAGCACAAATCGGTACAGATTACACAGCAGCACAAATCAATATAGGTAACACAGCACAAATCGGTGCAGGTAACACAGCAGCACAAATCTGTACAGGTAACACAGCAGCACAAATCGGTACAGGTAACACAGCAGCACAAATCGGTACAGGTAACACAGCAGCACAAATCGGTACAGGTATCACAGCAGCACAAATCTGTGCAGGTAACACAGCAGCACAAATCGGCGCAGGTAACACAGCAGCACAAATCGGCACAGGTAACACAGCAGCACAAATCGGCACAGGTAACACAGCAGCACAAATCGGCACAGGTAACACAGCAGCACAAATCGGCACAGGTAACACAGCAGCACAAATCGGCACAGGTAACACAGCAGCACAAATCGGTACAGGTATCACAGCAGCACAAATGTAACGCATTGAATACTGTGCTTCCTCTTCTAGTTCAATGCAATTTTTGCTTTCAAACGATAATGTACATCCCGAAGTTCCAGATATCTTTGGAGATCACAGTGTCACCAATCAGTTGGTGACACCGAAGGTTTTGGAATTGGTCTATTATACCGGATTCACTTGTGCAGTCTTGGGTTGCTGTAAATGTGTGATGAAACACTTTGTTTTTGGTTGAACTTGTTGATGTAATTCAAACCACATGTGTGATTTCAATCGTGGTTCCGTATATCCAAAACAGAGGTGTCCATCACAGTTTATTAATATCTGGAGAAATGTATTGTCACACCCACTTGGTGTCCATCCTGATGCCTGGCACATCAGGGGCAGAGCTTTCTTGCCTGTAGCTCGAATACCGTAACTGAGTGGATTTAAAGATTATTTTTATTTGATTTAAATAATGGTCCGCTTGGCACCTTGCATGGAAATGGGGGAAATAGCCGCACACATAGGGTGCTTAAAAAAAGGTTTAGTCGTATCATGACGAACTCTGAACGTCAAAATAAACACGATTACACTAATTATCATTTATACATGTTTACCGAGCCGCCAGATGCCAAAAGGGGGAGACAAAGTAAATCGTCAGCATAATTTAACAACATAAAATGAGCCGAGGGAGAAAAGCATGGAGGTAAGCACCAAATAAGGAACCAAATGGAAGAGTGAATGAAGTGGTGAACTGTCCTGCCTTCTGACACAGTGAGGGTTAGGTTATGGGGGAACCTCAGTCCCCCTCCCCTGCACTCCCTTCCCAGGTGATGCATCGCTGTATCCCTGGTGACTGCTCATCACACAACACTAAAATCCCCCCCCCACCTCCTGCAGGCAGACTGTGTGAACCACCCACCCCCCCACAATAGCGAGCCCGCTGCTTTGTTTTATCCGCATTCTTGCTCCAGCTCCAACCCATACATGTAGAACATCCTTTCTTCGCCTTGCTCTACTCTTCACACTTATTGACCTTTTATTCTCTCCATGCGGTTGGCCCCCCTGTGGGATCTTGGCTTGTCTTGGTTCATTCATATAGCATCTAACATGGCACATGTTAGAGCTGTGACTGATAGTTGGTCATTCTGTCTCCCATCATGCAGGAATATCAACAGGAAGGTGGGAAAAAAAATTAGTAGGAAAATAATGGGAAGAGGGGAATGAATTTGTTGAAGTATAAATGCATAAAATGAGAGTTCATCGAACACCTTACCCCATGCAGTGTTCAGGTGCATAATCCAATTGAAATAAAAATAAACCAATGTCACCCGCAGGGTGACCTGTATCTTGCCAAAAGGTGACCACGTGTGACTTCTTTAAGGTCACACTGAGGTGAACAGAGCTGCTATCCACCAGGAGCGACTCCTTGAGGAATATCTGCCTACGAGAGATTCCGATGAGAATCGTTCTTCAGAGTAACCATGAAAAATATGCGTTTGCCTCATGACGTCACCAAATGACGTCATAATGTCTCAAGCTTGACATATCTAGAAAGCACTCATCGAGGTGTTCAATTTGAGGGACTACACGATATGGTTCCTAAAACTTGAAAATTTGACCTTGGGGTCAAATATGTTTGACCTTAGGCGCTAACCATGAAGGTCAAGGCCAATCGCCACCAAAAATTAATCAGCTGAGCGCCAGACCATGAACTATATTCCCATGAAGTTTGAAGACGATCCGATCAAAATTACTCAAAAAAATAAGGGTTTCGTCGACTTCCCTGATTTGCGACAGTGACCTTGACCTTTGACCTTGACCTTCAAAATTTTGTGCACTGAAAGGGACCTCTATAGGCCTCTGATATGCGAAGTTTCAAAAATTTCCAATGATGACTGTGCTCTGCAGAGTGATTTATACGTGATTACAGACAAAAAAAAAAAAAAAAAAACGTATGAAGGTCAAGGCCAATCGCCACCAAAAATTAATCAGCTGAGCGCCAAGCCATGAACTATATTCCCATGAAGTTTGAAGACGATCCGATCAAAATTACTCAAAAAAATAAGGGTTTCGTCGACTCCCCTCATTTGCGACAAAGTGACCTTGACCTTTGACCTTGACCTTCAAAATTTTATGCACTGAAAGGGACCTCTATAGGCCTCTGATATGCGAAGTTACAAAAATTTCCAATGATAACTGTGCTCTGCAGAATTTTTTTATACGTGATTACAGACAAACAAACAAAAAAAACATACATGCTGACTAACCTATCTTGCAAAAACTTCGTTTTGGCAAGATAATAAAGATTTTAAAGGTCTGATTAAAAAAAAAATTCATTCCGGAAGCTTTACGACCTTTGATGGTCTTCTGCACCACCTCTTTAAGTACGTTACATGAGTTCTTCATGCCCGTCCTTCACGATGTCCTCAAAAACAGTAAGTTGTTTGGAATGATTTTCAATGTTGTTTGACTGCCAGACAGGTAGACGGAGTAAGAAATAAAGTATCTCACTCCTCTCTGCTCATGTGCGATCGGGTCGAATTCAGAGCCAAAGTACTGCTAAATTGCACGTTCGTTTTCCGAATGGACGGACAAGTGAACCTATTGCTGAACCCCACTTTTCGCTTCGCGTGCATGGGGTTAAAAAAAACTTGCCTGCCAGCCTGCCTAAATCAATAGTGCACCTGCTGGCCTCCTTGCATTTATAAACATTCTCCATTGAAAGCGATGTAAACACAAATAAATGACGTCTACATTGTGTGTAAACACATATAACTAATTACTCTACATATTACGTTAGCAATTTTTCCATTTCTGTTGCAGCTTATTAATGCATTATCTTCATTGCTTCGCAGACTAGCTAAAGAATATTGGTGTTGAGATTACCGTTTGATGGCTTCCCTGTATGTATATCGTCCAAGGCGCGTGCTCGGTGTACGCACATGCGAGTCACGATGCATCTTCAGTGGTGCCAAGGGTGAGGCCTGTTGCATTGAGCCCGTTCGCAGTCCTTCGTATTCCAGTAGCCGTGCAACTTCACCCTGCTTGCTGCTTGCTCTGGCATCCCTCACCAAGGTCCTATCTTCTCAAACATAATCCAACCATTTAGTTTCTTACCTTTGAACAAATAAATGTTTTTTTTTTTTTTCTTGATGTTTACATTTTTTTTCTTCTCATTCTCCACTTGCATGAAATGGCTTTGTGGCATTTGACTCTGGATTATAATGTGCAGTAGATATAGTTAGTTTATCATGAGGGAAATTAGCTGTTCTGCCCACAGGTTAAATTGATTGACTCTTCCAACCTAGGAGATTCTCATTGTAGAAGTGATTCAATGTTACTTTATCAAGAAAATTGTGTGGACATGTGACATTGATTGGCTGTTGCTACTACAGGTGCTTGTTGTGACCTTGAAACCGGTGCTTCGGGTGTTGTTGTCGGTGTCTTATGGAAAGGTGAGTCTCTTCCATGACGCCCTCATACTGCACATCAATAAATCATTTTTACCTCTGCCACGGAAGTTGAACGGAGGTTATGTTTTCACCCCTGTCAGTCTTTGTTTGTTACTTGGCAAAAATGTTGGTCTGTAGTATTTGTCTGTCTGTGTCTGTCAAACGATTTTTGGCCACACTTTTCAAGCAATCATTCTGAAACTTTTTGCGTATGTAGTTGACCGGCCAAGGACAGCAACGCTTAACTTTCGTGAAGATCCGAATCCGGATCTGGATCCGAGAATTTTTAAAACGTGATTCTTCACCATTGGAGAGATAGGGCCAAAAACTATATATATATATATATATATATATATATATATATATATATATATATATATATATATATATATATATATATATATATATATATATATATATATATATATATATATATATATAACACAATATCTCTAAAGGTTATTGATGGATTTGGACGAAACTTGGTGGACAGGTTGTGAGTGCCACAAGGAGGAATTGATTTAATTTTAGTGAAGATCCGGATACGAGAATTATTTAATTTTCAAGTGATTCTTCACCATTGAGAGATGGGCCCAAAAATGATATAGCATGATGTCTCAAAAAGTTGCGGGCGGATTCAGATGAAACTGAATCATCTAGATAAAAGAAGATACACACTGATAAAAGAATTTATTCGATTTTGGTGAAGATCCGGATCCGATTTTTTTTTATTTTTTTTATTTTTTTTTTAAGTGATTCTTTATTGAGAAAGTGATTGAGAGATGGTGCGAAAAACTATGTATAGTGTTGTGGATCTGAGCTTTGAGGCTTGCCACGAGGGGAAGCACTCGGGTCCTTCCCAAACGACTGGTCCTGAGGCCGCTGGTCACAGCTCACTCCACTCACCAAAGTAGTGTCAAAATGTAGGGTTTGATGCATTAATGTGTCCTATTTCTCAAAGTCACAATATTCGTTCGCTTACGCTCACTCATATTTCTCCTTTTCAAACTGGAACACATTACTGCGTCAAACACCTCCCTTTTGACACTACTCCCCTGCCTGGGGCTGGGCTTCACCTCCCTTTCACATGATCATTTATTTAACCAAATTGAGTCGTCAAATGGAGATCCTATAAATATTTGTGTTTTATTTTCAGGAATAACTTAATTTATTTATCAATTAAATGTAATGCAGCAGTCGCATGTTAAAACCCCCAACCCCATTTGTTATTAATACTTGTACTGTACTTTAAACCCATAAGGTAATGTATTTATTTCATCACTCATTATATATCTTTTCTCATCAAATGCTGTTCGAGCTTTCTTACTAACAGTCTCTGAGAATATTTCATGTTTATAATTTCTAAGAGGATTCATCTCTTTCTCTTCCAGATGCATTCAAATTAATGTTGAAAGTTCATGGTCTCTTTTAATACACTCTTCTTTGGACCTTCAAGTATCTTTGTTGAGCAGAGATGAAATGACAAACCTCTCTTCATGCTCTTGTCTGAGCATATTTTGGTACCACTCATGTACATTAAACTTATACAGTATTTTACTATGAAGGATTATTGCAATATGTCAATACTCAAGTGTTTGTGCGGGCGAGCGGAGGCATACCCGTCGACTGCGTGCAGTCGAATTACTCTGGTTTACTCTTGTTTTTCTTTCTACATTTGACACAATAACTCATTTATTTATGAGAAAAATTCCTTCCGAGTGCGAAAACCTTTTAGTTTCAAACCTTTTTAGTGTAATACCTCCAATCTTTTTTTCAATCTCACTGGTTTCCATATTTTTTATATTTATTCATTCTCTCCCTTCTCTCTCTTCTCTCTTCTCTCTTCTCTCTTCTCTCTTCTCTCTTCTCTCTTCTCTCTTCTCTCTTCTCTCTTCTCTCTTCTCTCTTCTCTCTTCTCTCTTCTCTCTCTCTCTCTCTCTCTCTCTCTCTCTCTCTCTCTCTCTCTCTCTCTCTCTCTCTCTCTCTCTCTCTCTCTCTCTCTCTCTCTCTCTCTCTCTCTCTCTCTCTCTCTCTCTCTCTCTCTCTCTCTCTCTCTCTCTCTCTCTCTCTCTCTCTCTCTCTCTCTCTCTCTCTCTCTCTCTCTCTCTCTCTCTCTCTCTCTCTCCCTTGCCTCTCTCTCTCTCTCTCTCTCTCTCTCTCTCTCTCTCTCTCTCTCTCTCTCTCTCTCCCTTGCCCCCTCTCTCTCTCTCTCTCTCTCTCTCTCTCTCTCTCTCTCTCTCTCTCTCTTCTCCTTGCCCCCTCCCTCTCTCTCTCTCTCTCTTCTCCCTTGCCCCCTCTCTCTCTCTCTCTCTTCTCCCTTGCCCCCTCTCTCTCTCTCTCTCTCTTCTCCCTTGCCCCCCTCTCTCTCTCTCTCTCTCTTCTCCCTTGCCCCCTCCCTCTCTCTCTCTCTTCTCCCTTGCCCCCTCCCTCTCTCTCTCTCTTCTCCCTTGCCCCCTCTCTCTCTCTCTCTCTCTCTTCTCCCTTGCCCCCCTCTCTCTCTCTCTCTCTCTTCTCCCTTGCCCCCCTCTCTCTCTCTCTCTCTCTTCTCCCTTGCCCCCTCTCTCTCTCTCTCTCTTCTCCCTTGCCCCCTCCCTCTCTCTCTCTCTCTCTTCTCCCTTGCCCCCTCTCTCTCTCTCTCTCTCTCTTCTCCCTTGCCCCCCTCTCTCTCTCTCTCTCTCTCTCTCTTCTCCCTTGCCCCCTCCCTCTCTCTCTCTCTTCTCCCTTGCCCCCTCCCTCTCTCTCTCTTCTCCCTTGCCCCCTCCTCTCTCTCTCTCTCTTCTCTCCTTGCCCCCTCCCTCTCTCTCTCTCTTCTCCCTTGCCCCCTCCCTCTCTCTCTCTCTCTCTTCTCCCTTGCCCCCTCCCTCTCTCTCTCTCTCTCTTCTCCCTTGCCCCCTCCCTCTCTCTCTCTCTCTCTTCTCCCTTGCCCCCTCCCTCTCTCTCTCTCTCTTCTCCCTTGCCCCCTCCCTCTCTCTCTCTCTTCTCCCTTGCCCCCCTCCCTCTCTCTCTCTCTCTTCTCCCTTGCCCCCCTCCCTCTCTCTCTCTCTCTTCTCCCTTGCCCCCCTCCCTCTCTCTCTCTCTCTTCTCCCTTGCCCCCTCCCTCTCTCTCTCTCTCTTCTCCCTTGCCCCTCCCTCTCTCTCTCTCTCTCTCTCTCTTCTCCCTTGCCCCCTCCCTCTCTCTCTCTCTCTTCTCCCTTGCCCCCTCCCTCTCTCTCTCTCTCTTCTCCCTTGCCCCCCTCCCTCTCTCTCTCTCTCTTCTCCCTTGCCCCCTCCCTCTCTCTCTCTCTCTTCTCCCTTGCCCCCTCCCTCTCTCTCTCTCTCTCTTCTCCCTTGCCCCCCTCCCTCTCTCTCTCTTCTCCCTTGCCCCCCTCCCTCTCTCTCTCTCTCTTCTCCCTTGCCCCCCTCCCTCTCTCTCTCTCTCTTCTCCCTTGCCCCCTCCCTCTCTCTCTCTCTCTCTTCTCCCTTGCCCCCCTCCCTCTCTCTCTCTCTCTCTTCTCCCTTGCCCCCTCCCTCTCTCTCTCTCTCTTCTCCCTTGCCCCCCTCCCTCTCTCTCTCTCTCTTCTCCCTTGCCCCCCTCCCTCTCTCTCTCTTCTCCCTTGCCCCCCTCCCTCTCTCTCTCTCTCTTCTCCCTTGCCCCCCTCCCTCTCTCTCTCTCTTTTCTCCCTTGCCCCCTCCCTCTCTCTCTCTCTCTCTTCTCCCTTGCCCCCCTCCCTCTCTCTCTCTCTCTTCTCCCTTGCCCCCCTCCCTCTCTCTCTCTCTCTCTTCTCCCTTGCCCCCCTCCCTCTCTCTCTCTCTCTCTTCTCCCTTGCCCCCCTCCCTCTCTCTCTCTCTCTTCTCCCTTGCCCCCCTCCCTCTCTCTCTCTCTCTCTTCTCCCTTGCCCCCCTCCCTCTCTCTCTCTCTCTCTTCTCCCTTGCCCCCTCCCTCTCTCTCTCTCTCTCTCTTCTCCCTTGCCCCCCTCCCTCTCTCTCTCTCTCTCTCTTCTCCCTTGCCCCCCTCCCTCTCTCTCTCTCTCTCTCTTCTCCCTTGCCCCCTCCCTCTCTCTCTCTCTCTTCTCCCTTGCCCCCCTCCCTCTCTCTCTCTCTCTCTTCTCCCTTGCCCCCTCCCTCTCTCTCTCTCTCTCTTCTCCCTGCCCCCCTCTCTCTCTCTCTCTCCCATTCAAGGTGAATGAAACCTTGCATTTAATGTGAATTAGAATGATACCTCTCTCTCTCTCCCTCTCTCTCTCTCTCTTCTCCCTTGCCCCCCTCCCTCTCTCTCTCTCTCTTCTCCCTTGCCCCCCTCCCTCTCTCTCTCTCTCTTCTCCCTTGCCCCCCTCCCTCTCTCTCTTCTCCCTTGTAGTCCGGGAGCTAGGTGAGATTTGTTCAACATGGAAGGTGCAGAAGGTTTCGGGTGCCAGTGCTGTAGAATTAGGTTAGGGGACCCCAAAAACCCGATTCTTAAGTTACGCCAGTGGTGGGTGGGGTGGGGGTGCCACCCCAAAACGCACCCCAAATTGTATTTGTTCAACATGAAGGGTGCAAATATCACACCAGTGTCATTTGGTAGAGGAAAGTACACTGAATGAGAAAATTGAACTTAAGAATGGGATTTGTGGTGGAGAGGGTACTTTAGAACGAGGTTAATTAACTGCTAATTAGACATTTATTTAACATAAAAAGGTGCAAGTCTAAAACAAACATTAAAATTTACCCAAAGACAATATAAGTTTTATTCATCAACTTAAGAATGTAATTGGTGGTGGAAAGTGTACTTAAGAAAGGGCAAAGGTCACGGATGAACCATTTTTGACTTGATGACCCTTTTTGCAGGTTTTCAATTCACAAGTTCACAGAAATGTTGTTTATAGAAAGATGCAACAGGGTCAAATACAAAGTCAATAAATCTTGGGCCACCAGTCTCGGTAAAATGTAATTTTAAAACGAAAGTCGCACTCTTTTGACCCCTTTAACCAATTAAAATTCTAATTATCATAAAAAGTGCGTGAATGAAACCTTGCATTTAATGTGAATTAGAATGATACTATGTATGAACACTAACTTGAGAATGATATTTCTGGTGGTTAAGGTACATAAGAAGGGGTTGAAGGTAAGTTTGCACCAAGTGACCCCTAATTAAAATGCAATCAACATGAAAGATGCAACAGTGAAACCAGTCCCTAAAGCTTGAAATAGGTACATAGATTCATGATCACTAACTTAAGAAGGGTTAGTATGGTGGTCAAGGTACTTAAGATGAGGAGATAGACCAGTTGGCATGATTGACATCAATTTCTTTTTTTAATGATTTGGCATTCCATAGCTCAAGTCAGTGCTGCCACCTATTTTCAAAGATTCCTGTTACAGGTTACATCCATTTTAGCATGTTATATGAGAATCTATAGGTGAGTTTAAGTAGACTACATGTTGGCCTATATCAGAAGTTAGACTGTAGGCCATGCCATCAGGCTGGCTCCTATTGCATAACTCTGATCCAATGTATGCAGCCTAATGGGATGCCGAGTGTACAATAATCTAGTTGAGTGTTTTGTGTATTACTGAAGCAATATATGTGTGGTAGGCATGCAGGTGGCAGAAGAGGACAGCGGGTCCATCCACACGCCCCACTTCCCAATATATAATTTTTGGCTTCACGGTTCACCCATGTACCGGTACCCTTCCCTGATTTGTTGAACTATTTTACCCCTTCTGACCCTTTCCCTTTAGTTGCAAATCGATGATGGGGTGTATCAACGATCATGTTCTGAGTGGATGTTTCAGAGACTGCTCACTTGTTTTACGATGTGCTTTGCCTACCACCAAAACCAACATTCCTTTTATTCCAGAGCCCTGATAATGGATTCATCTAATCCATCAGAACCTGGTACATCTGGTGCTCGAGTAGCAGACGCCAGAACATGCATCCTTCACATTGAACAGCCATCTACCAGTACCAGTAGCGAGCAACCAAGCCCTGATGTTTTGTCCTTCAATCCTGAAAAATGGGCCGTTGTCAAAGAAGCTGCATCCAAGAGGGCACTCAAGAGGAACTTCAAAGGCTCAAAATACTTTCAAGTCGTCCAATCGCTGCCAAATAACATTGCTATATCTCAAGGATACCACGTCCAATGCTACAAGAACTTTACTGCTGTTCCACAGACTGGTGTGACTGTGAGTACCCCTGCTCCAAAACAACTACGTTCAAATATTCAGTCGCCACCAGGTTCATGTCCATCGGGTATTTTCCCCATGAAGTGCCTTTTCTGCAGGAAAGTACGACGCAAGAAAGGTAGCACAGAGGAAACCCTCACTGCATGTGAAACGAAGCAGGCAGAATCAACAATCAAAGCTGCTGCTTTTGCAAGGAATGACTATAGACTCCTAGGAAAAGTTGCAGACGTTGACTTTGTAGCTAAGGAAGTGAAATATCATCATAGTTGCAGACGTCTCTACATCAATTTGGCATCTGTAAAATCAACCAGCTGTGAAACTGGACAAAAGAAGTCCAATAATAAAGCACTCCTTTGTATAAATGAATATATTGAAGAGTGGGTTATCAAAAAACTTAGGCCAGAATACCTTGTATCTCTTTACAGCCGATATGTAGAAATGTGTGAGGATGCCGATGTGGAGCCAATTACATCTGCTCAAAACTTGTCAAAGAATCTACTGAAAAGATTCGATCAAATTGAAATGCGTTGTGGTAAATCACTCAAAAGAGGTGATGTTGTGTTTGTGAAAGGGTTGGGTGAAGCTGCTCTCTCTTCGGCTTTTGATTGCATTCATTCATCAGAGGCAGCTATTCGAAAGGCTGCATTAGTTTTGTGTGAATCGATCAAAGCAGTGCAGAGAACTCCCCTACCAGACAATCCTAGTCTGAATGATCTGAAGACTGGCGAAGCTCCAGTTCCAGATCTCTTGCTGTCATTCTATAGGGTTCTGTATGGCGGTGCAAATCCTGTAAAATATAGTGATAAGGTTGAATGATATGTTGCCTCATCCAGCCAAGATGCACTTTTTATTGTGAGAAATGGCAATGTAAAACCAGGTGAACATATTACTCTTGGCATGGTAATTAAGTCAATGACAGGCAGCAAAAAGCTGGTAAGAATATTGAACAGGTTTGGACATATTGTCAATTTTCATGCACTTAAAAAACTTGAGACAGCACTGGGGGAATCCATACAGGCTAGACAGATGGCATGTCCAGAGGGTACTGTTGTAGGGACACCAATGGGGCTTGCATTTGACAATTTTGACGAGTTAACTGGGACACTATCTGGTGGCGATACTCTCCACGATACCATGGGTATACTCTATCAGAACAAGACCCCACAAACTCGAGATGAATCAAATGGTAACGCAACTCCAGAAACAGAGAAGCCAACAAAAAGGGCAGCAAAACGGAAGTTATAAGTCATGGAACAGCCCATAGAACCGTATCGAAAGAAACCACAAATGCAAATGTTCGAATATGCTATCAAGGATATCGCAAGTCGACCTGACGACCGGAAACGTGGTGAAGACATGGACACCCTGAACAAATTTACAACCAAGATGTACGGTCTAAAGGGAAAAGTTGTCTCACTCAATGACCATCGCTACAACATATTTGAAAAGACATATAGACCAAAGGTCAGAGCTGAGAACTGCCTAGCGAATCTGAAGGGCATTGATGCCAGTCTGATTCCTCCCTGTGAATCCGAGGTTTCCAAACGCATAAGCAGATCAACATTCGTGGCAAAGATGTGGGCCAATGCTGACAAATCAGAAATCTGCCAGCATCCATCATCAGCTGATGGGTGGGAGTTGGTGGATGATCAATATGAAATCACTTGGTTCGATGGTCCTCAACTTCCAGATTCTTTGACCTCAGACAAAGATGATGCCTTGGATCCAGAAAGCTCTGATGACAGCGACTTCAGCATTTCTTCATCTGATGATGAAGACTGCCTATCTTCTGATGAAGATTAGTTGTGCGGTAGCTGAAATGAAACAAACACCAGGTCCTATCTCTGCCAAATACATGATGCCATGTTTACCCTCAGTGCTGGTAATACAATGCAAATTGACCCTTTGCCTGGTAAAAAGTGACTGAGCTCACAAGCAATGTTAAAGAATTTTTCAGAATATCACAAGGGATGTTCAATATCATCAACAGTTTGTTACCTGTCATTGATTGATGCCAAATGGTCTATTGATGTTGAGTTGATGTCAATCATGCCAACTGGTCTATCTCCTCATCTTAAGTACCTTTACCACCAGACTAATCTATGTACCAATTTCAAACTTTAGCGACTGGTTTCACTGTTGCATCTTTCATGTTGATTGCATTTTTAATTAGGGGTCACGAGGTGCAAACTTACCTTCAACCCCTTCTTATGTACCTTTACCACCAGAAATATCATTCTTGAGTGAGTGATCATACATAGTATCATTCTAATCCACATTAAATGCAAGGTTTCATCCTCGCACTTTTTATGTCAATTAAAATTTTAATTGGTTAAAGGGGTCAAAAGAGTGCGATTTTCGTTATAAAATTACATTTTACCGAGACTGGTGGCCCAAGATTTATTGACTTTGTATATGACCCTGTTGCATCTTTCCATAAACAACATTTCTGTGAACTTGTGAATTGAAAACCTGCAAAAAGGGTCATTAAGTCAAAAATGGTTCATCCGTTACCTTTGACCTTTCTTAAGTACACTTTCCACCACCAATTGCATTCTTAAGTTGATGAATAAAACTTATATTGTCTATGGGTAAATTTTAATGTTTGTTTTAGACTTGCACCTTTTATGTTAAATAAATGTCTAATTAGGAGTTAATTAACCTCGTTCTATAGTACCCTCTCCACCACAAATCCCATTCTTAAGTTCAATTTTTTCATTCAGTGTACTTTCCTCTACCAAATGACACTGGTGTGATATTTGCACCCTTCATGTTAAACAAATACAATTTGGGGTGGCACCCCCACCCCACCCACCACTGGCGTAACTTAAGAATCGGGTTTTTGGGGTCCTCTCACCTAATTCTACAGCACTGGCACCCAAAACCTTCTGCACCTTCCATGTTGAACAAATCTCACCGAGCTCCCGGACTATTGCCTCTCTCTCTTCTCCCTTGCCTCTCTCTCTCTCTCTCTCTCTCTCTCTCTCTCTCTCTCTCTCTCTCTCTCTCTGTCTGTTCTCCCTTGCCTCTCTCTCTGTTCTCCCTGGCCTCTCTCTCTCTGTTCTCCCTTGCCTCTTTCTCTCTCTCTCTCTCTCTCTTCTCCCTTGCTCTCTCTCTCTCTCTCTCTCTCTCTCTCTCTCTGTCTGTTCTCCCTTGCCTCTCTCTCTGTTCTCCCTGGCCTCTCTCTCTCTGTTCTCCCTTGCCTCTTTCTCTCTCTCTCTCTCTCTCTCTTCTCCCTTGCCTCTCTCTCTCTCTCTCTCTCTCTCTCTCTCTCTCTCTCTCTCTCTCTCTCTCTCTCTCTCTCTCTCTCTCTCTCTTCTCCCTTGTCTCTCTCTTCTCCCTTGCCTCTCTCTCTGTTCTCCCTGGCCTCTCTCTCTCTCTGTTCTCCCTTGCCTCTTTCTCTCTCTCTCTCTCTCTCTCTTCTCCCTTGCCCCCCTCTCTCTCTCTCTTCTCCCTTGTCTCTCTCTCTCTTCTCCCTTGCCCCTCTCTCTCTCTTCTCGCTTGCCTCCCTCTCTCTCTCTTCTCCCTTGCCCCCCTCTCTCTCTTCTCCCTTTCCACTCCCCCTCTCTTCTCCCTTCCCACTCCCACTCTCTTCTTCCTTTCCTACTCCTTTCTTTTTTATCCCTTTCCTACTCCGCTCTCTTCTCCCTTTCCTACTCCTCTCTATCTCTTCTCCCTTTCCTACTCCTCTCTATCTCTTCTCCCTTTCCTACTCCTCTCTCTATCTCTTCTCCCTTTCCTACTCCTCTCTCTCTTCTCCCTTTCCCGCTCCTCTCTCTTCTCTCTCTTCTCCCTTTCCTGCTCCTCTCTCTCTTCTCTCTCTTCTCCCTTTCCTACTCCTCTCTCTCTCTTCTCCCTTTCCGACTCCTCTCTCTCTTCTCCCTTTCCGACTCCTCTCTCTCTTCTCCCTTTCCGACTCCTCTCTCTCTTCTCCCTTTCCGACTCCTCTCTCTCTTCTCCCTTTCCGACTCCTCTCTCTCTTCTCCCTTTCCGACTCCTCTCTCTCTTCTCCCTTTCCGACTCCTCTCTCTCTTCTCCCTTTCCGACTCCTCTCTCTCTTCTCCCTTGCCGACTCCTCTCTCTCTTCTCCCTTGCCGACTCCTCTCTCTTGCCTCAGTTTCTTCAACTCTTGCCAGTATTGTTCAAGGTTTTAACCTGTTCTCTTGTGAGCAAAACATCAATTCTTACTGCTCCTTTTCTCTGAATTGTATTAACGTTAATCATACAAGGCTTTTAATTTTGAATACAAGATGATAGTTCATTAAGATTAATTTGATTAACATATACCCCAGTTTGCACTTTATGACTCATTTATTTATCAAAAATTATGTGAGACTAATCATAACACCATTATCTGTATTAATCTGTAATTCTGTTTCTTCCAAAAGTAAACAATATGTATCAACTTCTTCACTCTCTCCTCTTTTAATGTATGGGGAAGTATCCACTCGATTAGACTTAATAGTTTCCTTTTGAGCGCTTAGGGCAATTGCATAGATTGTATCAAGTATTTTTTTAAAATTCATTTTTTTAAAACACTACCATATCCAAAATAGGTTCTTTATTTCCATTGCTTTCACACACCTTTTGGTAAGATTGGATGCTTCAGCATAATCATTTTTTCTCCCAATCAATATCCAATCCATCTCTTGGATAAAATGTTCCATCCAGAGAAACACGAATTTGTTTCACTTTAGCATTATCACTCAACACATTATCCTTATCAGAAGCAGTATCTCCATCTGGTTTCTTAAAAATGAGCCATTGGCATCGCGGCTTTCCTTCGAGAACACCCAAGTTCCACGTGTAAGTGGTTTGGTTTAGTTTAATGTGTTGACATCTTCTTTTAAGTTATGATGCATTCAGTGGTTTGTTTGAGTTAAGTCTTCTATTCAACATCTCTTCTGTTTTAAGATTAGGAGTATATTCACGAATATACTAACTAATTTCATTAATAACAAATTTATTCTGATCACCAAAAGCAATTCGCAGCACCAAAAAGCAATCTATTTTCATTATCATTCCTTTGTAGTTGAAATCTAATTTTCTGTCCAATCAGAACTTTATATAATCACAAAATCCGAATATACCATTAAGAGGAACTACCATGGTAAAACTATTACTTGCTTTTGTATCATCATTATACATTGCCTTTCTTTGAATATAACCAGGGTCTGTGTTTGTTCCCGTTGCCATATGAGGAATAAAACATTTGACAGCCCCCTTAACCATTCTATCACTAGATGAATATAGTGTAAATTTCATCATTTCAGATGTGGCAGAGACAAAATCAACCACTTCAATTTCTTGTGTTCCAATATACAAACAAACACTATCAAACATTTTCCAGAAGAAATCAATTATGAGTGTAGCATTTGTGTTATTTCCAGCCTGAGTGAATGTAAATTTACACAACAAACTTTTGGCTAGATTCAAATAAGTTTGTTGATTATTCACTTCAAAACTTTTTGTTCCATTTGTATTCCAGTCTGTTCCTGTTATAGCATTTACCTTGAAGTAATCTTCTTTTTTGGAAGAGTTTGTGATGACAATGGTATCATCCAAATCATAGATACTATCAATTGCTTCCATACTTGTATTTATTTCATTAAAAAAAGATGTTAACTTTTGAACCAAGTATTTGAAATATCTTCTGTTGTTCTTGGGGAAACAACTGAGTTTTGCCTTTCTTAATTTCTTTTATTGCTTGCAATATATAGGATTCCTTTTGGGCATATTTTCTACTCTTTGTAGCACCTGTTACATTTCCCACATCAGAAGCAGTTGAACCAATTAGATCTTTATGTTTAAGAAGAGTTGAACCTATACCCATTAGAGTATCAATTATCCCATCTCATTTTTTTTCTAAATTGATGTCCTTCACCCCGTTGTCTCTTAGGTTTATAGTATCCTCTACCAAGATACATACCTTCACCCTTATAGTATGGGGAAAGGAACATCCCATCCCCTGTAATTATTTTATATTTTCCCAACTCGTGTTTCCTCACAATAACCATTGTGTTTTGGAAGATTAGTTATTGAAAAACTTCACGTCGGTGAATTCTGATGGATATAATTTCTCCATTAAAAGAAATCGTGCGATTATCTTTGTCAGTTATCCTAACATTTACTCTGTATATGGTTTTTCCTGACACAGGGAGATAAACCAGGTTTTTGGGTTCCATATTGAATTTATAACCAATTGGGGTTGAGTATGCACTGAATGAAAATATTGTTGCGAATTCACGCCCGCCGGCGTGCGAGCGGCCACGTAACTCGAATCGCGGCACGTCGCCCACCGGACGGACAATTCCGTCGTGACCCTCTCGGACTAACGCCAGGAACTAGTCACGGGTGGGCCTTTCGGCCTCACCACGATCGTGCTAATCGGCCCCCCGCGTGGGATAGGGTTGTTCGCCAAATTCGACCTACCTAAGTACCCACACGGAGGGTAGACCGGGCGATCGCACCTCGCCGCAGGTCGACTTCGGACACGGGCCACTTTAAGCGACCCGTTCCGTACTATCGGGATAACCGAGCGGTGTTATCGTCAACCTCGACGGTTCCGATTAATTATCGGGCGTATTTAGCCCACTACCAACCCTTTACGTGAAGTAAGATGGAGATTCAATTGAAGAAAAGACGAAGCGAAATGGGAAAAACAGTTCAACATGAGGCACATTTATTCCGCGGCACACGGAGAGCACACATATACAATTACAACAATTATGCACCAAAAGCAATTGCAACAAAAGAAGCACAACAATGCAGATCTACTACCGACTATGCGAGCACACGGCAACACTTACACAGTTTTACTTTACAGACGGCGCCGACAACACATGTACTCAAAAGCAAAAGAAAAGGGCAACCCTCAACTACTAGTGGGCAGACGGGGCTGTGGGCGAGAGACCGGGTGGAGCCTACCCGTCTTGTGATGAGCCGCAAATGCCGCGGCGGTGCCCCGACTCCGCGCTCCTCCGCGGGTTTCGTTGGCACTGCTTGGAATGGGGTGGGAACGGGGCCCCCTTTCCGCACTATCTCAGCGCGGGGGGAAAAAGGGGAGAATTGTTGATGCTCTGGGGAAAGAGGATAGCTGGCTTGCTTGGGTCCCGCGACGAGCGACTCCACTGCGACCTCGACCGCGCTCCCGGCTTCCCCTCTCTGCAGCTCCCCGACAGACTCCGACTCTCCTCCAGACCCGTCTTGACTGCTGCTGCCAGACTCCACCGCCGCCACACCTCTCCAACTCGCCCGAGCCCAAAACCCTGACTGAATTCGCCCCGCGCTCGGCGCTTTATAGTACGGCAGGAGAACCCATATGCAAATTTCCGGATCAGGATGAGCTCGGGGGCGGAGCCACGCTCGCCCATTGGACGGAGGAAAAGTGGGCGTGAACCTCCCCTGATCCTCGAATTTGCATATATCGATTCCACTCCGACGCGCCTGGAGGCGGGGCCAAATCGCCCCGCGCTTGCTGATAGGACGGAACAGAAGTGGGCGTGTATCATTCCTGATCCGACTTTTCCTCAGAAAGGCCGCTTTTTGCACCCGTGGCTCAGCGCGCGTCCCGCACGAGGCCAGTACAGCCTGACGCTCGGCGTTCACAAGTAGTGCAGGAATGGCCGCAGGAGAAGAGGTGAAGGTGGTGGAGGGTTTATTGTGGTGGTTTATGGCCATGGCGACGCTTGGAATGGTGGTGATGCGATGTTTGCGAGAGCGAGTTGTGAAGGTAAAGGTCGTGGCTGTTGGCGTTGTTGTTGTTGTGAAGCGGCGTTGCGGTTGGTGGTTGTTGTGTGATGGCGGTTGAGACGTTGGTTCAAAATAAAGACAGAACAGAAAAA
>NC_140966.1:4555000-4612500 GCF_056783735.1 Eptatretus burgeri
TCTTGCGGTGGCATCCTCATTCTCAGCTCGGTCCAGCCTATCAGTGGGATACAAAACGTAAACTGTTCACGTCAGCCTGGTGGAGGTATGCGCTCTACCAAGTGCCATTCCCCTTTGTTTTGTTTTGCCAAGTGTCACTCAAGGAGTGATTTTTCATTTGTCTGTCTTGGAGTATGATATCTCAAAAAGTTATGGACTGATTCAGCCAAAACTTGATGGACAGGTTGGGTATGTGACAAGGCTGAATTGATTCGATTTTTTTGAAGATGAAAATCCAGTTCCGCATGTGAGAATTAAAAAAAATTCTTCAGTAATTCTTCACTGTTGGGAAATGGGGCCAAAAACGAAGTACGTATAGCACAATATTTCAAAACGTTGTGGATGATTACGACAAAACTTGGTGGGTGAGATGGTTCGATAACAAGAACAAGCCAATTCGATTTTGGTTAAGGTCAGCAGATTCGGCATATCAGTGGGACACAAAATGTAAATTGTTCAGCCTGGTGGAGGTATGCGCTCTAACGAGTTACGTTTTAGTTTTTCTGTAATAATTGTGATACGATTAAAACCTTTCTCAAAATGGTTTTCTTTTTTTTTTAACCCACTGTCTGTTATTCTTGTAAACCGAGCTATATCCTCGTGGTATCCTGGAAAGCTATGGTTAAGATGTAAAGGTATTTTTTTACCTGAACACATTGTGGATTGGTGTCTCTATAATTTCCGTGTGAAATGTATAATATGGGTTTTGCCTGTAGACATCTCCTGCCAGCGTGCCGCTTCTAGCCTGGCAGATGGTGTGTGCTCGTGGTCGAGTTCAGCCCCTGCTTGCCTTCTGTCGAGGACACGTCGTTCACTTTTTTTTGGTGAGCTTTGAATTTTTGTTTTCGTGATGTGTAGGGGATTGTTGGTGAGAGATTATAGTGCTTGACTGTAAATCACTTTTATTACATGATAAGTATGTCCAGCTTTTGCCCCCTTCCTCCTCTCTTCTGCACCCCCCCCCCCCACCACCAATATTTTTTTAATATTATTTTTGCATTTTGGAGAAAAATTAGGAGTACTTTGCAGGTTAATTTGCAAAAAAGGCAAAAAAAGATAAAAATATAAATTGGTTGCATGGATGGTGGGGAGTAGTACTCCCTCTTTTATCGTATCGTGTTTATTGTAAATAATGCCACATCTGCAAACACACTTTGTGGAGATAGTTAATTAACATTAATGGACATAGTGCAAGTTCAAACATTAATTGGGGTTAATTTAACTTAAAACACCACAAAGTCTATCTAACCTGGTCGATCCCATCTTCCAGTGACATTTACAGACCCTCCAAAATCCCTTGATGAATGTGCCAACACCACTTGAACGGCCGACTCATCGGTCCCAAGAGCTGGAGCACGAACTACTTGAGTTGCAGAGGAGTTTCACAGCACCAGGAGTGCACAAGGGCAAAGAAAAGTCGTTGGTGTGGCAGAAGAGAGCGGGACTGATGTATGGATGAGAGCAGCTGCAGTACCGCGATGACGGTCACATCCTTGCGGTGGCATCCTCAGTGAGCTTGGAGAATTGGTTCTGTGGTACCCCGAGTCCCCTGTGTGTCGACCCAAACAAGCTCCTTCTGCCTGTGTCCTGGCTGGTTTGAATGCTGTGTTGCACCATCAGCAAAGACAAGCCCTTACTTTATCTCCCAATTTATCATTTGTCCCACTTCCTTGGTTTTTTTGTTCCTTTTATTCCCCGTTACTCCAATCCTCCCTTCAATTCCTACATGTCCGAGGCTACGGTAAGGAGTAGTTGACCTGCATATTGTGTTTTGTTTTGTGGAGGTTGTCAGGATTTGTGCCTCAGCTCTTCTGTAGTAATTTATTGCATGCAAGTGTATTTATTGTTTTCATATTTGATTTTCATTCTCACCATTCTTATTACCCTCACCAGAGGAAAGTGTGTTGCATTTGGGTTGCTCCATCCTCACATAATATGCTGACGTAGGACACAAACGCCACCTGATGGTAGCCAGTATTACGTTATCTTTGTCATCTGAGTACCTCAACAAAGTATGTACAATTTGAATGTGAGTATGTCTATGAAGTATGTACAATTAGAATGTGAGTACGTCTACAAAGTATAATGTTTGTTGGGTAGAGAAAGGATTGTGGAGAGTTACGTGGACGTGTAGGAGACATCTCGATGTAACTAAGAAGGGAGATTGTGAGCTTCAGTGTTGCGTGTCACCACACGGGGGTGGTTCGGTGTTAATTTGTAAGGGATCAAGGATAACTTCCCCAGCATGTAATTTCCCCCCTGTGACTTTTCCATATGTTTTTATAACCAAAATCAGCAATAAAGGTGGGGAACATGTCTCGAAAACAACTACAAGCGGGCAGAAGCCCCAACTTCCCGGGTTTCGTGCGAGCAAGCCATGCCCCGGAGGCGCAGGTTTGATGGGCGTGACGTAAGATGCATGAAGAGGAAGAGGGTGTGGGAAGAGCAGATCAGATAGGAAGGTTGCGGAGAGTAAGAACCAAGAGATTCACGTGGACGAGGGAGGACGTTGTTTAAAGGACACGGAGGAGTCTTGTTTTTGCTGTCGGTACGACGAAGGCTGCATGATTCTCATGTTCGTGCTGTGTGAATTTGGCTCGTGTTCTGAGCAGTACGTTGGCCGTTGACGGTTTGGTTGAACCGTGAAGTGTGTACGATTCTGAGGAGGGAAGGAGAGCGTGCCTCGTGGCCTCTTCACGGGGCTTCAGAAATCATCTCGCCGTGTGAGCCATTGTTGTGAGCCACCAGGTGCAAGAGAGGAACGATCGGCATATTCGCTTGGGAAATGAAGCTGCAGGGTGGTATCTGAGCCTTGGTGTTAATTACTGCTCAGGAACTGCCTGACGTACATTCTTACCATGGTGAGAAGGCAGCTTGGCGCCATTTTGTTGGGCGCATCTACGAAGTGCCTTGATTCCACGTTCCATAAAGACCATCTGGACCGAGCTAAGTGCCGGGAGAAAGGAGGGATTTTTCTTTGGTTCATTTTCCCCTTGTCTGTATTTAAGTCTGTGTGGAGGCACCTCAATTAGATTTAGATTTAGATTTAGTCGACCTCACTTTTTATCCCCCGTCGCGTGGCTAAAGGGGGATATTGTTGTCACCCAGGTCGTCCGGCGGTCCGTCCGGGCGTCAACATTTATAGCTGTGAGTGCGCTAACTCATAAACTGTTTGCCATATCGATTTGAAATTTGTCACACATGTACCACCTGAAAAGGAAGAACCCTATTGATTTTGGGCGTGGTCGGATCCAAGATGGCCGACTGGTGCGGCCATCTTGAAAAAAAGTTTTTTCTAATAAATGTAAAACCGCTTATCTGATTTCAATTATTTTTGGTTACTACGTTCCTCACCCCTGGGGAACTTTTTCGAGATGATGAGCAAATGGTGTCTTGTTTCCAATTCACCTCCCTCATTATCTGGAATATGTTTGACCTTTTTCATTCAATGGTGGGGATTCCCCATCTCTGATGGTATATTTCCTTTCACTATTGTAATTTGAATTATTGTCATTGTACATATTTGATTATTGTTATTAAATTATTATTTAGTTAATTTGATTTGCTTATGTCCTTGTATTTGTGCCCTTCTGGAACAGCGCTTAACTGTTTTCCCACGTGAGTGCAATTAATCTCCGAGAGTCTCTGCTGTAGGCCTCCAAGGGAGAAGTTTGGCCATCCGTCCAGGTCGGGGTTAAACTCCCTGGACACGGCAGTATGTACAATTAGAATGTGAGTATGTCTAGATAGACATGCAAACATTCCAGTTGTACTGACTTTAAAGTATGCACAATTAGAATGTGAGTGTGTATAAAGTACACGACCGGTTAAAAGTTTAAGAACACCCCCATTTTTCCATTTTTTTACTGAAATTTAAGCAGTTTAATGTGTCAATGTACTCTGAAATTAAAGTATAGAACAAATAAACAATTGCAGATAAAAAAGAAATCATGGAATCGTTTTGTTGAACAAAATTTAATCTAAATTTTTGACTCATCAAAGTAGCCACCTTTTGCAGATATAACAGCCGAACATACTTGTGGCATTATTTCCACAATGGAAATCAAATATTGTTCGGAAAGTTCTTCCCAACACTGTTGCAGAAGTTCCCACAAATGTGTTGCACTTGGAGGTTGTTTTGCTTTCATCCTTCTCTCCAGTTCATCCCAAACCAGCTCTGGGGTTTAAGTCTGGAGACTGTGCTGCCCATTCAATGATTTGAAGCCTACCGTCTTGATCTTTTCTTCAAAGGTAGTTCTGACATAGCCTGGAGGTATGTTTTGGGTCATTATCTTGCTGTAGGATGAACCCCTGACCAACTAGGCGTAGACCAAAGGATATTGCATGGCACTGCTAAATGCTGTGGTCGCCCTTTTGGTTCAGGATGCCAGTCACTCTGTGCAAGTCACAGACTCTGCATCCAGCAAAAGAGCCCCAGATCATCACTCTTCCTCCTCCATGTTTGACCGTTGGTGTCACACACTGAGGAACCATCCTTTCACCTACTCGACGGCGTACAAAAACCTGTGTGATGAACTGAAGGCAAGCCCAGGCAAGCTTCTTTTTCTTATTTTGCCATCTTCATGGCTTTCTTACTGCAATTGACCTGTCAAACCTGCAGCTCGAAGTCCTCTCATCACAGTTGAAACTGAGATTTCCTTACTTCGACCAGTGTGAAGCTGTGCTTGAAGCTGCTGTCCTGTGAGCCGCCTATCACGCAAGCTGTTGACTCTCAGAAACTTGTCTTCTGAGTGTGTTGTGGCTTTGTGTCTGCTAGATCTCTTCCTGTCAGAGTTTCAGAATGCAGAATGCAAGTGTATCCATTAAGAATGCGAGTGTGTCCATTAAGAATGCGAGTGCGTCTATGTCTGTAAAGTACATGTATTAAAATCTTGGGTGCATCGATAACGTATGCACTGTAAAAATGCGTCTACACCATTAAAATACCTGCATCTATAAAATGTATCCGATTGGAACGTGAATCTATGCGATAAATCCGAAAAGGTATGTTTGTTCTCTGTATTAACATAACCTTACATTGTCAATGCATCGTCTACACACCACAAAACACACCACCACCACCAAGTCATTGTGAGTGCCTGCAATCTCTGATTGCTCTTTCTAGTTAAACCTGCAATTACTGGCATGCAGGTGCTATCTTTTTCTGCCATTGGTGGAAAGAGTTAAAGTTTTAGACTGTCCATTAGATCAGGCAGTCTACTTCTTTGAGTGGACTACCCGATTGAGTGATGTGGTCTATAATTGAGTGATGGTCTCTATAATTGAGTGATGGTCTCCCTGTAATTGAGTGATGGTCTCCCTGTAATTGAGTGATGGTCTCACTATAATTGAGTGATGGTCTCCCTGTAATTGAGTGATGGTCTCCCTGTAATTGAGTGATGGTCTCCCTGTAATTGAGTGATGGTCTCCCTGTAATTGAGTGATGGTCTCCCTGTAATTGAGTGATGGTCTCCCTATAATTCAGTGATGGTCTCCCTATAATTCAGTGATGGTCTCCCTATAATTCAGTGATGGTCTCCCTATAATTCAGTGATGGTCTCTCTATAATTCTCCTCTCTCGAGGAAAATTGAGTCATGTAGACGTGCCTGACCAGCGGTCCAATTGGCCAATAATACCGTTGGCCTTAGTTTGGGCCATGACTCGCGTGTACATGGTGGTATGTGTTCCCACATATGCCGACGCATACACGCGATAATAAAATGTACTGTATACATTTGATGCTGTATGTGACCACCTAATTAATGCATGGATGTATTTCCCTTTGATAACCACAAGAAAAGTACAACCACCTGTTAAACGTGACCATAAGCCATGAGGTTCGGTCAATGTTTTGATCAGCGACCACTTTTGCTCAATTTCATGACCGCATGTTTTGGGAAAACTGCTTACCCAGCAGTCTGTGACGAGTATGGATTAATGCCGATGAACGGTTGAGAGATGCCTGTGCCCGGTGGGTTGTCATTTGTTTTAATGCAAGAATGAGAGGGATTGCCTAATGATGCTAGTTTTGTTGCATAAGATTTTTTTTGTGTGTGTGTGTGTGTGTGTGTGTGTGTGTGTGTGTGTGTGTGTGTGTGTGTGTGTGTGTGTGTGTGTGTGTGTGTGTGTGTGTGTCTGAACAACGTCCCAGATGGAATCATGTCAGCCAATTTGGTGGGAAATAAATAAATAAATAAAAATTGCTGATTTTTTTTTTTCTTTAAATGTCGATTTGAATTGAATGTCACAGACATGTCCAACGAGCAAATCATGGATATTTTGATCAATATGTGGTATCAACAGTAAATGGAAATAGGATTACATGACATTACACCTTGGGTTTTCTATCATGCTGTCAATTGATTTTAAATATCTTCTTCTTCTTCTTTCGGCTGCTCCCGTTAGGGGTCGCCACAGCGGATCATCCATATGATCCGCATAGTGATTTGGCACATGTTTTACGCCGGATGCCCTTCCTGACGCAACCCTGGTCGCCTCTTACGACACAGGGATATGGTACACCTATTTTAACCGGGGTATACACCGGCCCAGTACACTGGTACTCATTTCGCTGACCTCGGAAGGATGACAGGCTGAATCAACCCCCTGGTGTATTAATTCAGTGGCCCAACGGGGCTTGAACTCAGGACCTTTTGGATCCCAAGCCGCTGCCCTAACCACTGCGCCAACACCAGGCTAATTGATTTTAAATATATGTTATTAAAATGGAGCAGCTGTAATTGTAGGATTTGTCTAGAGATTAATTGTTCAGGTTCTGAGCTTTTCCTGCATTGCTTGTTCAGCAGAAAAAAGTTTTGTCTAGAAGGATGTTTGTTTATGACATGCTCTGTGACCTGCACCTGATGAAGCTCACTGTATGACGTGTGCACACATTGCAGGCTGACTGCTCTTCACCAGACGAAATCGGCTTCAGCAAGCTGCGTGAGCTCAGTTTGCCATATGATCTGATTGGCTTGCAGGTTCGTTCCGTTTATGCCGCAGAGTTTTATCCACAAGAGAATTATTTTTCTCTCACGGCTGCTGATTGTGTTATTGTCCTAACAGTGGGTAACCTCACGTGTGCTGGCTGTCCTTGACTGCCATGAGAGGCTGCATGTGATTGAACGTGTGCTTTCGAGGGATGGTGGAACAGACGGGGTGATGTGCGTTGAAGATCTGCAGACGCTGGACCTGGAGCGTGTTGCTTTGGTGTACAACAGCAGCCATTTTAAGTCTTTGGCAACTGGTGGTAACGTGAGCCAGGCCTTGGTGAGTGTGGCTGTGGATGGAAAGTAGTTGGGACAATTGATTCCTCTTGTGGCGGCCATCTTGGAGTATGTAATCCCAACTGTGACGTCATAGATCCGAGCTGTTTTCCATCCAAAAACATCAAATTTTAGGGATCACGGCATAAACATAAACCCTAACTGGCATTGTGTACCACTCTTGATATCAGATGAATAACCCGTGGAGAACTTGTCGCATTTCACTTGCTATTGTTCGTGAAATACTTCTGCATGAATACTCCACTCGTGGCCCATCAGATATCAACAGAGTGCTTCATAACACTCGTTATGTTCTCAACATTTATTTTGATTGGAAAGCCATCAAACTGCTAATTAAATAATAGATCCGAGCAGCTCTGGCGGTCAGTTTCAACGGATAAGAGGTTGATTCACCGTGCTTCGACAAGACTTGCATACAGGATCGACGAGCAATAATTCATTAAGGCATACAAACGAGGGCTTTGTTGGCACAGGATATGTATAATAAGAGTCCAACTAGTCATACTCACTGAAACACTGACCATACCACCCAGGAGCATTGAGAGGCAGCATGGGCCCTGGGGAAAATAACCTCACAGACCCCCCACTTCTGACCACCCCCCCGCCCCCCACCATTTCTCTCTCTTTTGTAACTTTTAAAATAACTTTCTTTTATAAAGATCCTAAATTAGAACAACAAGAAGCTCATAAACAAAGCACAATCACAGCAGCAGCCTTTTTAGCCCACAGTCGGTGTTGAAAATAAATAAAGTATTGATAAATTTATTATTCAAGTTGAAGTTCATTTCTGTCCATGCATCGGCGGCTGCTTTTTCTTTTCTAGCCTGGGTTCGAATCACGACCCAGCTATAAACTATCATCCCGGTGTTTTGCACACTGGGTAATTCATCAATGTGGGTGCCGTCCCTCGGATGAACCTCAAACAGGGTGCCCATAAGCATTCATTGGTGGACACGTCAAAGATCTCACGGTATCCTTCGTGAAGAGGCCACAAGCTATTTCCGGAACCCTGGGCAAATTACACATTCCTGCCCTAACCTTAGTTGAACGTCACGCCTGACCAGCCACTTGGTGAAAGACTTTGTCCACACTTATCCCGGCTAACTTCGCACCAAAGTGAGACTTCAAACAAAGCATAATGTGATCTTTCACTGGCCATGACTCTTCAATCATGTAACAATGTGGAAGTGAGGATGAGCTGATGGGTTTCGCTACACTGTTTTAAAAAAATATATTACTGGAGAAGCTCTACCCCCTCAACGGACCCCAGGGCAGCGAATTTTTTTTTCCCCCCACCCCAACCCCTCATTGGCCTGATATCACCCACCATCAGTCCCAATCAATCAAATGCAATCAGTCTCACTGGCTTCCATGCAATCAGTAATGTTGACAATAATAGTCATTCGGCCGACCTCGTATGCCACTGACGTAGCAAGGCTGATTATCCTCGCTAAATAAATCGTGCGACTCAAGCATCATAATAGCTGAATATGGATCATCATAGAAATTGTGAATAATCACTACTCACTTGTGGAAGCTTTGACTGCGTTTGGTAGTTTGTGCAGTTGATCGCAAAACATTCCACCCCACTGCTGCAATGTGACTTCCTGGAAGGCACCGTCATCATGCATACTCCAAGATGGCTGCAAGAAATTCTGTGCTAAACCACCAGCATGTCCATTCTATTATATATTTCTGTGGTTGATGGTAAGGTAAATTGAAGTGTCTTGAGCACTGTGGCGATTGGATCAGAATCCCATGACCTCATCCTGATTAGAGATTGACTTTACCTTGCATTGCCTGGAATACTTTGCCACTCTGCATGTATCTATCTATAACTCCAGCAATCTCTGTGTGTGTATATGTGTGTGTCTGTGTGTGTTTCTCAACAACCACCGGTCTGATCTAATTGAAACTTGCCAGATATATTGCTGGGGACCTGAGTATGTGCCTTTTCAAGGTTTGATATTAATCGGACAAGTGGTTCTCAAGTTATGGCCATTTATTTACCAAACCAATGACAGGCCACGTTGCTGCGTTAGGCGTGGCAGATGGGGAAAGGGCGCCTTAGTTACCGTGGCGTAGGAGTGGCATTGATCAATGGCCGCGAATGTCATGGCAAGCAAAGACGGGGAGGTAAAGTTGATTTTAATTTGGATTTTAATTAACTCTGTGTGTGGAAGTATCACAGCAGTTGTTACTTCAATGCAAGCGATAATTCGTGGAATGATGTGAACATTCCGTACCGGCACGCACCACTTCCGGATAGTGATGATTTACTGTATTCTAATAATTTCTCGATTTCTTCTGCGCATTTATAGATTAACACAATGCCCCAATCCAGTCGTTTACGAGAGCGAAGGAACGGCCTGTGTGGTTGTCGTTTCTGGCTCACGGTTTGAAAGTTTATTTATTTATTAATTAATTTATTTTTTGCACGTACGGGCACGTACTAGTTTCTATAAAATCTGACAGGAATTTGTCCGCGGGTTATTGTGCTTTGGGCGTGGTGTTAGTTTCGCAGCTGAGGTGGCTGGCTTGAGATCGTAGGGTCTTGAGTTTGGCCCCTGTCTTGTTAAAATAACATCAGATGGATTTACTCAGGCTGTCATCTTTCTTAGGTCGGTAAAATTAGGACCAGCTTATTGGGAAGAATGAGCCATTCAGGTATCCCGTATGCCTGGTGTTGGCTTAATGGTTAGGGTGGTAGGCTTCGGATCCTAGGGTCCCGAGTTCAAATCCTGCTTGGCTGTTGAATTAATACCAGGTGGGGTTGACTCAGCCTGTCATCCTTCCGAGGTCAGCAAAATGAGTACCAGCTTGCTCAGATGATTGAGCCATTTGAGTATCCTGCGTCGGAGTGGCAACCCATCCAGGATTATGCCCAATAGCCCAGGAAACTGCGTCGGGAGCACTGAGGCTCTGTACAGAGTATGGTTCCAATGGATGGATGGTATCCTGTGTCGGAGTGCAACCCAAACAGTATTGTGCCTCCGAGTCAAGGAAAATCTGCCTCTGCAGCCATATTCATCTGAAGATGTGAATGGAGTGCTTTTCTTCTCCTTATTCTTCTTCTTGTTCTTGTTCTTGTTCTTTTTCTTATTGTTATGTTTGTAGGGGTAGGTGGAGGAATCTCATAGTGAAGATAGGATAGCATAGCATGGTTCGTGGACTAATGGGAGACATCTCGAAGTAAATTAAGTAGGGAAACTGTGAGCTTAAGGTTGTTTAAGTGTCACCACATGGAGTGGTGCTGTGTTAACTGGGTAGGGTTTAAGGCATGTTTCTCCCAGTATGTATGTCATTTCCTCCTGTGACCTTTTCCTATGTTTTTGCATTTACAAAGACAGCCATGAAAAGACCACATTTTACAACAACGGCAGACCCGGCTTCTGATGGAGTCCGAACACAATCAGCATGTTAAAGCCCGCTCCTGGGAACGGCAGACGGCAGGCCACTCCCCCTGAGGTTCATGATTGGTCGGTGTGATGCTGGGGGGAGAATGATCGAGTGGAGACGGCGGTCGGAACACAGAGGGTCGCTCTCTTGCCTCTCTTGGCACGGTCACGAAGGCTGCGTGATTCTCGTTGTTCGTGTTGTCTGTATTTGCTCGTGTGCTGGAGCAAGACGCAAGCCATTGACAGTTCGCCTGGGCCGTGAAGTGTGTACGCTTTCTGAGAGGAGGAAGAGAAGAAGAGTGCATCTCTCAGCTATAACTCAGCAGTATGCCATTGTATGTTTGAGGAAGAAGGCGGTGCCATTTGCTGTGAGTGGGGGTGATGCTGAGAGAGGAGCGGTGTGGCAATCTCGATCGTGAAAAGAAACTGTATGGCAGTTTGTGGGCTCCTGGCATTGAAGACCGCCACATGCATTACCTCATGGACGTGGCCGTGAGGAGAGACTTGGTGCCATTTTGGTGCGTTTTCTTGTGCAGTGGCTTCGAGGTTCGACGACCACCAGGCTCCTCAAGGCCATTTCTGGACGCAAAGCTGAGTGCCAACATAAACGGAGGAATTTATTTTATCTTTATCTTTCACCTTGTCTGTTTTTGTGAGTGAGTGGAGACGTCTCAAATTAGGATTTAGTTTTACCTCACATTTCATGACCTCACACTCTGAGTTATTTCCTTATCACTCATCGAGTTATTTTTACGATCATTTGTCGATTCATTTTTATTAAACCATTATTTGTTGAAATTACTTGTGTTCGTTTACTCGTTGTGGGTTCGAGAATAAACCCGTGTGTGTGTGTGTGCGCGTCATCGTCGAGAATCTCGGCTGTTCGCTTCTGAGTGAAAACCATTTGGCTATCCATCCAGGTCAGTGTTAATAGGCCTGAACACGACATTATTGTTACCTCCACCACCGAAGGTGGACAGAGGTTATGTATTCACCCCTGTCTGTTTATTTTTTATGACGAAAATTTATAATTTTAATCATATGTTGGTCTGTCTCGTATGTTGGGTCGCCGAAATAGGTGATCCTTATTGTCAGTAAATCTGTCTGTTTGTTTGGATGTTTGTTAGTTTGTCATCAGCATAATTGGTAGTAAACGTGGGCGGATTTTGACCAAACTTGGGTGGTAGGTACATCTTATGACCTAGTGCTTTGGAAATTGTGATGGCTGCTAGGGACGCTTTGGTTCCCAAGCAACAACCAAAAAACCTTCAAAATCGCTACCGTTCACAGGCAATCAATTCCGAAAGCCATTATCCCACGTAGGGTTATGAAATTTGGCACGAATGATCTACAGGTGATGCTCTATCAAATATATTCCGGTTTTTGTGATATATGAAATACTTTACCCGCAGCACCTCCTACAATTAGGGTATGTGCGAAAATTAAAGGCCCCCTAGTGACCAGGTGAGTGCATCGATACGAATGAAACTTTGCAGGTTCATGGGACTCAATGAGGACTACAACTTTGCCTCAGGACATATTGACCGATTTCGCTTAGGTCAGGGGTCAAAGGTCAATTTGTGCAAAAATCGATAAGATGCGAGAGCTAGAGGTGCATTCACGCCAAATGCTACTCCTCCTAGGGTTATGGTCGGATGGTCATGAAAATTCACACTAATCGTCTGGAATACATTGTGCACAAACGATCGAGCCGGATTTTCGATTTAGATCTTTGTTCACCCACAGCACCCCCTCGAACTTTGGGGATTTCCGATTTCAAACCGCATTTTCGGTACTTTTCATTCAAATGGATACCGAGTAGTTATCAGTAGATCGAACTGGATGAGATTTGATATGCATAATCTTAAGGTGATTCCCTATCCGCTATATGACATCCATTTTGCTCTATATCTTTACTTATATTTCCATGCTCGGCGACCCATCGCCACCTACCGGCTTGTTTGTTACTTACGAAATCTTTAGATTTCGTAAGTATATTGATGACTTCCGTCATCTGTTTGTGTGTTTGTTTGTGTGTGTGTTTGTTTGTTTGTAGGCACGATAACTCGAGAACGGAAGAAGCTACCAATGTCAAATTACACCAGGTGATTCAGGAGGGTGATTGCTAGTGCTGATTAAATTTTGGTCAAAATCGGTCAAAGGTCAAGGTCACGGTGAGGTCAAACATTCGATTTTTGATGGTTTGGTACAGAATCATCGTAGAAACTTCTGGTTTGCGTCGCTACCTTCTCGAGAGACAGCTTTTATTAGACAAGGTCAGAGGTCAAGTTGACGATTTCGTAAGTACCTGTCTAGGACTGCTTGTTTATTTGTCTGTGAGTGCGATATCTCATGACCGCTTTCGGCAAACTTCTTCAAACTTTACCAGAGGATTCTAAAGGACAATAGTAAGGACGTCAATGTTTTTTGACGATATATGTCAAAGGCCAAGGTGACAGTGACGTCATTTGCATGATTTTCATCATTCCCGTCATTTGTTTGTTTGTGAGCAGGATATCTCAAAAAGTTGTGGAAGGATTCGGACGAAATTTGGTGGACAGGTTGGATGTGTGACAAGGACGAATTTATTCGATTTTGGTGAAGATCCGAATTCGGATCCGCCTGCTATAATTTTTTTTTTTTTTAAAGTGATTCTTCACCATTGAGAGATGAGGCTAAAATCAATACATAACGTGATATCATGCATGTGCGTGTGCATGCGTGCGTGTGCGCGCACTCTTACTGGAGCTTTCTAGTTCTATTGGAGCTTTCTGATGTGGAGTGTGATGCACTGAAATTATCGTCATGATCTCCTGAGTTGATTCGGCTAATTAACTAGAAAGAACCTGGAATAATTCTCATGTTTAAACGCACGCCATGTTAATGTGTATAAAGCAGCTTCATAGATCCTTCCATGGCACGGCATTCTAATCACAACATGAAAACAAAAAGAATAATAACATTGTAACAAACCATATATTTATTATTTACAACAATAATAATAATAATAGTAGTATCATTACGCAATAATAATAACGAATGTATAATCCATGCCTGACAGCCTGGTGTTGGCTTAGCAATTAAGCTGGCTGTCTTGAGACCTTAATTTCCTGAGTTTGAGCCCCTGTTTTTAACCATTGAATAAACAACGGAATTTGGACACGACGGTGAACCAAGTGATTTGGCAATAAAGGGTGTTTTTTGATTTATTGATTCATCAATTAATCGATTAATTAATCATTTTTCGATTAATTACTTAATTTTGAAAAAGTTACAGATTTCGATGAAACGGTGGTGGTTTTAGGAATGCTATTTTCCAATTGATTCAGAAATTAAATTATTTTACGATTATTATTCGTTTATTTTAATTATGTAATTAATCAATTAATCAATTATTGTACACCATTCCATCCCAATTCCGACTCCACGTGCTTCAAGGCGGCATCACCCGGCGCCAAAGGCACTCCGGCGATGTTGCGCGCTGGAGGATTTGTTATTTATTTATTTGGCATGGGGGCGTTGTACTTTGAATGTACCGCTACTTGTTGTTGTTGTTGTTGTTATTAGTAGTAATGTCCACCCTGACCAGCGGCCCACTAGTCTCAGAAGGTAATTGACGGATTCAGATGAAACTTAGTGGACAGGTTGGGTGTGTGACAAGGCTGAATTGATTCGATTTTGGTAAAATCCGAATCCGGATATGAGAATTTTTTTTAATTTTTAAGTGATTCTTCACCAATGGGCGATGGGGCCAAAATGATGGACAGAATATCTCAAAAACGATGTGGAAGAGTTATAACAATATGAGGTGGGTGAGTTGGTCATGCGATGAGAACAAGCCGATTCGATTTTGGTTGAGGTGCGGATCCAGGTCTGACCTATCATTGGGATACAAAATGTAAACTGTTCAGCTTGGCGGAGGTGTATACTCTTTCGAGTGCCCTTCTAGTTATTATTGTGCTTACAATCTGTTCTCGAATACCATGAACCAATGAACCAATGACCCTGTGCTGTCACTTCTCAGGCACTTGTGGGAGAGAGGGCATGTTACCAATCAATATGCAACTATAGTATTCAGATCTTCCTCTTGGGACTCAAGGTGCGTTGACAACCCATTCTTTATATTGCATTCCAAGATTTGTTTCTCAAACTTTGTTAAAGAAGCATGTTACTAATTTGCTTTGGGAATGCGTCGTCGTTTTACATCAAGGATAGCCAGTTGACAGTTTTATCTTCTGAGCTGTGTGATTCTGAGTCCAGTTCATTGTGGAATTTTATTCGACTCCAAGCAGAGGCGCTGCATCATGAAGCATGCATACTTCATCTCGGTTTTTTTTTTTGACCGGCTGTTTATGTCGACCTGCTGATTCTCACATTTTTGGAGAAAACTTGCTTGTAAGTTACTGCATTTGATATCTCTCTCCCGACAGGCTGTGCACATTCTCAGTCTCACCACTTGGAAGGAGGTATGCCAAGCTACTGAAAAATGAATGGATGAATGTGAATTTGTTGGCGGACTTTATTTTGGACACTTTTTAGTTCTGAGAATGTTGTTTGCTCCTTTTTGAAATGGCACGGGTTGTGAATTGTATCATTGTACCATCACCTTCAATTGTATTGTTACTAATATATGGGAGAGATTTGTGAAGTGTTGATTATTGTGTCCCTCAATCTGTCAATTTACCGACTGCACCACACACTTTAAAAAAAAATAAAAAGAGAGTGCTGAATAGGTGAAGACTTCATTATACCATCACTGACACTAATCCCATTTTGTTGTAGCGGATTGATCTTTTGGTGCACCGTGAGCACTGGCAGTGTGCTCTGGAGCTCGCCTGGACCTTCTACCAGGGTACCGCCAGAGCGGTCTATGGTGGGTTATCACGCAAGTGGCCTTGCTGCTCAGTCAGAATGTTCTCATCATTGGCCCTTAAATGGTAGTGTTTGCGAGATGTTGAAGATATACTGTATGTGCATTTGGATGTGGAGTAGGAGGGGAATTATAGCTCCATACTTTTTATTTTCGGGGTGAAGTAGTAGGTGACTTATCCCCCATGCCCTCGACCTGCAGCAAAGGAAAATTAATCATTTTTAAATACTGAGCATCAAGCAAGGAAGCAGCACGTACCATTGTTAAAGTCTTTGCTATGACTCGGCCGACTTCAGAGACTCAGAGCGGATGCTCTAACCATTATTCCACTGAGTCTGGTCGATTTACGAGGTCCGTTAAAAGGAACTTCAACACAGGAGGATGCCATTTGGGCCATTAATCCTGTTCAATGGTTGTGAGTCTATGGCTGTTTGGACTATCTTTTAAAAATGCTGAACGTTAAGCATTTTAAAATTACCATTTTTCTTTGGTATGACTTGGCCTGGGTGTGAATCGCCGACCTCCCAGACTCGGAATGGACATCGACTAACTTGATGCTCAGCATTTGAAAGGTTAGAGCATGGACAAACAATACTGCGAAGGCATTGGCAAACCACCTTGTGTAGCCCTGGCCAAAAGAGACTGCGATGGCAGCACCGACGCTCTGTGAAGAGTTCGGGAAATCAAAATAAAAAAATTTCCTGAGCAAGACTGTGATAAATTTCTCCCCAGTCTGTACTTGGTTCTTTGGATTAGAGTTGTTAGACCAAATTATATTATATTACATTATTAAGTTTGGCAATTTTTTGTTATTTTTAATTTTTTAAAAATAAAATCCACTAATAAAGCCGATTTGTTTTTGAGAATTTATTTTCGATTTTTATCGATTTAAATTTTCATGTTTACAAGGAGTGAAGGGGGGGAGGGGGAGGGGAAGGGGGGGCATCTTTCTTGTGTGATTCTTGAATTGATGCAGCTTCATCGAAGCTGTTTTATTCACTGGTTGGTTGTTATGAGCCTGTCTGCACATGCAGCAGGAGATGGGGTTTTGCAATTGCCTCTGTGTATCTGTCTGTCTATCCAGGGCATAACTTCTTCACCATTTGAGCTTTTGTCCACAAATTTTAAACAAACCTTTATCATGAGAATATGGAGAAGGTTTTTGGGGGAGATATGAGGTGTAGGAGAGGCTGCTACGAGTATTTGGTCCTTTTACTTTGGGGAAACGGCCCCAAGTTGCTTGATATTTCTGGCTAAACCCTTGCAGCGATCCTTTCTCTTGTATATCGTTTATCTTATTCACAGCAGTGAATAATTCTTCCAGGTTTGGCAGGCAACACTGAGAAGAGAAAAGCCATGGTTGCTGATTGTGTAAGTGGAACAACAACAAGAAAACAAATCACCATATTCTTCACTCATGTTGCCGATATTTCTGTATTCGTTTGTGTTCCGAAGTCCCGGTACGAGTTGGCATTTTGAATCCGGGAGATGACGTCCATGGACAAGCAAGTTGTGCGTTGTGCTCGTGTGCATGCAGATGATAGAACTCCTGCTGCAATACGTGGCAGATACGGTCAAGAAGAATGAACACTTGAAGGCACAACCAGCAGAAAAAGCCTGCCAGGTTGTTGTTCTACTCAGCTTCCATCTCGGTTACTGTCCTTAATTCCAAGTCTTCTTTTTCTTCCTCCTTTACTTCGTCCTTGCCTTGTGCTTTCGGTCGTGCAAATTAGGATCGAGCTGCAGAGGGCAAAAATCTTCATTGTGGGAGATGGTAACCTGGTAGAAGAATCGATGGTCGAGTTGCTCAATTTTGGGAGAATTGAAACCATGAAGGAATAGTTCTGTGCGAGCAAACTTTGCACAGACATTCCTCTGTGTACTTTCCAGGCGATCACACTTAATTTTTTTTCCTTCCAGCTGTGGGTGAGCTTTCCTGACGCCATTGAAAAAGCCGTGTTTTTTTTTTTTGTCACGGTCATGGTCGGGGGTTGGGAGGGGGATGTTGGATGCTCCCTCATATTTGTACTGTCGCACTTATTTCTGTGCATTTTCATATCAAATGCATTTTTCTTCGCAATGTCACAGATTTGTGAAAACAAATTTTGTGTAATTCTTTAACATTGTGGTGCTTCAACCTTTAGTACCGTATTTCTGTTTATTTTCAGGAAGTGATGACTATGGCTGTGGATTATCTCATCCTTCTTGGCCGCCAGTGAGTCGCCGAGGGGGAATTTAATTTGTGTACTCTTTCTAAGTTTCGGGAGGAAAGAAAAATAAAAAAAATCTCAACACTTTCCAACTTTTATATTGCAAAGGACATTGGTGGAGCTTGTTTTACCCCCATGGCATGCTCTCCCATTTCTGTTGCTCTTCTTATTGGGTTTTCATTCATGCTCCATTGCCTTCTAGAGATGTGCTCTTTGGCACTGTGTGGGAGCTTGTGAGTGGAAATTCAGGTGCACGGGCATCCTTATTGTCAGCATTGGGGACCGCAGTGCTAGCTGGACGTATGCGTACACTTCCACCTCCTGCTGCTCGAGAACTGCTGAGCATGCTGCGTCAGCGTGGCATGCTGGCAAACCTTGAAGCCTGCCTCCTACAAATGGATGTCACCGCACTTGACCTGCAGCAGGTAGTGAAAGGCTATTTGTAGACAATCTGGGGAAGGCTAGATTTACTCAAAACTTGAATAGCGGTCTTATCTTTGGATTTGTTTGTAGGTGCTGGACATTTGTTGGACCCACGGTCTGTATGATGCAATTTTCTATGTGAACAACACCGGCATGAATGACTACATTTCTCCAATGCAGGTAGGCCATGCGGGGGTGGGATTGAGCTCAAACAGGTATTGGTTAAATTAAAACATTTCAGCTTCATGAGAAAGAGCTGTGAAGTTTTTATTTTATTTTAATTTTTTATTGTTTATTGTTTTTTTTTAAAAAAAATATTAATTTCTTTATATTTTCTTTTTCTTCATTTCGATATTTTGCAGAGGTTAGGTCAGTAAAAAGATTTAGGAATAAATGTGGAGAAAATACGTAAGCAGTCAGCACTTTCTTGACACACTGGGTGTTCGTATGAGGAGCAGTTTGCCAGAGAATTACAAGAGGAAGGAAAGGTCATCAGTTTAAAGTTGAATTGGTTATGAACCTCGGGGTAGAAGTATTATGATGATGTAGATATTTGAGTATGCTTTTAAACTTTTGGCATCATCCCAACTGACTGGAAGAGGGGCCTTGTTGTCCCTCTCTGGAAAGGGAAGGGTGATCACCAAGAGTGCAACAACTACCGAGGGGTGACACCGCTCTCAGTGCCGGGAAAGGTCTTTGCTCGGATAATTCTTGATGTGGTTCGCCACCATCAGCTTGAGCACCAGCGTCCAGAGCAGTCAGGCTTTACACCAAAGAGGTCAACGATTGACTGTATCCTTGCTCTTCGTGTCCTCACCGAACGCAGACGAAAGTCTCGGCAGGGGCTGCTTGCAGCCTATGTTGATCTCTCTAACGCGTTCGATTCAGTGAATCGGGATGTCCTCTGGAGGATTCTTGGTCTTCGTGGGATGCCACCAAAACTGATCGATCTGATGTCTGAACTCTACTCTGGTACTGAGAGTGCTGTGAAGTGTGGTGGTACCATCTCTGACTTATTTCCAGTTGTTACTGGAGTTCACCAGCGGTGTCTACTGGCCCCCACTTTTCAGCACTTGTATGGACTGGATTCTGGGTAGGATGTTGGAGAGATCAAGCTGTGGTGCATCGTTTGGGAATGTCAAGATCTCTGACCTTGATTTCGCAGATGATGCAGTCATCTTTGCGGAGACTTTAGATATCCTTTTGGGGGCCCTCGAGGTGCTGAATGAGGAGTCTGAGCCGCTGGGATTATGGGTTTCTTGGGTCAAAACTAAGATCCAGGCTTTCAATGACATTTTGGATGCTGCTGTCCTGTCTGTGCCTCTTTGTGGTGAGGAGGTTGAGGTCGTGGAGAGATTCACTTACCCTGGCAGTGATATTCATGTCTCTGCCGGCTGTGAGTCAGAGGTCAACAGACGTCTGGGTCGAGCCTGGGGAGTCATAGATTCACTGGATCGTGGGGTGTGGCCCTGCCGGTACCTGTGCGGGAGGACGAAAGTCTGACTCTTCAGGTCCTTGATGAATCCAGTCTTGCTCTACGGATGTGAGACTTGGACTCTGACCAGGGATCTGAGACGGAGACTTAATTCCTTTGGTACCAGGTCTCTTTGGAGAATCCTTGGCTATCGCTGGTCGGACTTTATTACCTGCATAGTCCGTGAGCGTCAGCTGCGGCTGTATGGACATGTGGCTCGTTTTCCTGATGCTGATCCTGCTCACCAGATTCTCTCAGCGAGGGAGTCTCGTGAGTGGAGGAGGCCAATGGGCCGACCACGTGCCTCGTGGTTGCAGCAGGTCGATCGGCATCTCAAGGAGATGGGGATGGGCCAGGCATCTGTCTGGGGGATGGTCAGACGGAGGCCCCTGGAGTACCGGCGGAAAGTGGACACAGCGAAGCGCTGCTCTGGTGCATGCTCCCATACCTGACCTGACCTGTTAAACTGTTAAGTGATGTGTGTGACGACCTTGTCTTACCTCCACCACCAAAGGTGAAGGAGGTTATGTTTTCACCCCTTTCTGTCTGTTTGTCTGTATATTTGTTTGTCTGTTTGTGTACAGGATATCTCAAAAAGTTGTGGACGGATCTGGATGAAATTTTGTGTTGAGGTTCAGTGTGTGACAATGATGAACTGATTAGATTTTGGTGAAGATCCGGATCCGAATCCGACTACGAGAGTTTTAAAAATGTTTTTTTCTCCACTGAGAGCTGGGGTCAAAAACGATACGTCGCACAATATCTCAAAAAGTTGGGTACGGATTCGGACGAAACTTGGTGGACAGGTTGGGTGTGTGACAAGGAAGAAGAGATTCGATTTTGGTGAAGATCTGAATCGGGATCTGGATCCGAGAATTATTTCACTTTGAAAGTGATTCTTCACCATTGAGAGATTGGGCCAAAAACGACATAGTACTGTGTAGCATGATATTTCAAAAATGCGTTGGGCCTGCTACGTTCTCGTGGATCAGTCATTACGTGGCGGGAGGTATGCACTCGACCGAGTACCATTCTCGTTCCATTTGCTTTCATCCAATGCACTCTCTCGCTCCTAATAATACAACTCAACGATTTCAAAGTATTTTGTAAGTTTGTTGTGTTGTGAAAATTTCCAACCAAAAGAGAAAACCCTTTGTAATTTAATGGATAGGTTGTTGTATAAAAACACATATATGTGGAAAGAAGAGCTTGTCTCAAGAGTCCAAGCAGATCTCCGCCTCTGAGCCAGAATACACGGCCTTTTATACAATTGGAAATGGGGGAGGGGATCAGAACATCACAGGGCCAATCAAAATACAAGAAAGCTTTGTTTGCACAGGAGGTCCTTTAAGAAAATTGAAAACTATCTCGAGCATAATTAAGCAGATTGTATTGTGAAAGAATGCGGTGTCTTCGGTAGCGTGTACGTGCACAAAACCTTCATTTACTTTAGACAATGGAAAGCAATTATCTCAGCATGCAAACGGAGCATCTGGTTTGCGCAGCTTTTGCAGAACAATTAGAGGTCAATGACCTCTGCAGTTCGATGAGACTCCTGTTGAGAGGACAATGGGAAGACAGAGTTCGTGTTTGTAAAATTTTTGAAATTCAATGGGCGGTCAGAGTTCATGCAAATAATGCCTCTGGGGACCAGACTGGCGTCACCGAAGTAGTTCTCCCCAATTTGCCAACCTCGTGGAAAATATAAGATTATATTGTTACATAGTTAACTCATGTACTATATCTATTTATTTAAAAAATAACCTTCGGTATGTAATCATTAATTGTATTTTCGAGTAACAAACATAACAAATGGGTATATATTTCCTTTAATTGAGCATGGACTAAGAACAAGATCTTTCACCAGGTCCAGATGTGCTTGGGCCAGCATGGGGATTATGCATTCGTTGTTGTTATTATTATTATTATTATTATTATTATTATTATTATTATTATTATTGCCATATGGTTTGAAAGTCATCCGGTTTAAAATGTTCACTTTGAGTGGTACAGTGATGGTGTTGAGCATTTACCAGTGGATCCAGGAGAGCACTTTCTCAACAATGAGAAAGGCAAACAATATATTAATCAGTGATCCGAAGTTTTTAAAAGATATTTTACAGTAATATGGAATTAACAAGATCACAGGATATTTGAACAGAGATTCTATTCCACTCATTCGTGGCCTGTCAGGCAGACATTGTAACAAAGAAACTAACAGGCAGTCCATTTCTGCAAATGTAACGAGTTCTGACTGTCATTGTGAGAGACCTATTAGCATAATTATCTTGCAGACAATTTAAATCTATCTCGGTGCCCGAAAGTCCCTGTCACACCTTGACGATTTAGCCAGCGTATGGCAACGTATCAAAATTTATCTAAAATGCTGGCGTAAGCTGAACTATTTTTTTTCAGTTTTGGGCATATAATAGTGTATTCATAACGAGTTGGACGTATGCATAACGTATTAGTAACGTACACAGAACGTTTCGATAACTTATACCAACGAATGCTTAGCGTGTTGTCGGTGTTCACAACTTATGCCCAACGATAGTCTAACTTATGCATAGCGCGGCAGCGTATCGCCGACGATCACGTGGCGTAGCTTATTAAAAGGCTGCCGCTCGACGATTCAAATCATAACCGCACTAGACATCAAAGTGTCAACATCACCGTCATGCCGAAGAAAACTTCGAAGAACTCCTCGTTGCGGAGTTCCACCATGAGTTGGTCATACATGCCAAACTGCCGTCGCCTCCCGATCCATCGTCTCACCCAGTTCCTTCTCCTCGGTTCACCTCTTCTTCTCCTGGCTCTATTGGCACGCAACTGGTACAGTGTCAAATCGATGAGGTCATGTTGATGTTGGAGGACAGCGAGTAGGTATTCTTGTCTCAGCCTTGCTGGATCCTCCATCTCTCGGATGACATGGACATCTGCTCACCATGGAGTCTGGAACACTGACGGGTTCCTCCTGTGAACCCCATTTTTATATACCAATTCCCCTAAACGCTGCCAATACACCATTATACGGTAGCTGTAAGTTAGAAACACGTTCAGTAAGTTCTGTGGTCGTCCGGAAGACGTCAAATACGTCTACATACATCCATATGCGTTGGAGATACATTACACATAGGTTAAAAGCACGTTACTTATAGGTTAGAAATAAGTTTCAGGTATACTAGACATTACCTCGACGTATTTCGACCTATGAGTAACTTACAAGTAACGTGTGTCAACGAACGCATAACGTGCCTACAACTTATGGCCAGCGTATGCGGAACGTGTGAGTCATACGCTGTATGCCAGCGTGCTTCAGCGTGCTCTTAACGTATACAAAACTTACCCATAACGTATTCGACGTGTGCCAGTGTTTTAGATAAATTTTCATACGTCGGCATACGCTGGCTAAATCGTCAAGGTGTGACAGCGGCTTTACCAACGATGTTTGCTGGCGAACCATTCCTTACATGGTGATCAAGTGACCTGAGTCAGTGTTTTACAACAGACTTTTTACTTCCATATGCTCTAAATGCAAAACAAAGAGAAATGAGTTAATAATTTGTAGACAACGAACACTTAATATCCCAATATGAAAAATATTTGTTTCAGTGTGATGAATACGGAAACACCAGTGCTTTTCAATAGTCATGTGATCCATCGAGCTTTCTATTACCAAAATGTCCATGCTTATATTTCACAATATGGAATTAATTATTTTTACTTCCACAGTTGCTTTCTTCCTGATATTTACCCTCGCCGATAGAGAGGGTATTGCGTTTGGGTCTGTCTGTCTGTCTGTTTGTTTGTTTGTTTGTCTGCACAGAACTTTTGTGTTTTTCTCCGCAACCACTTGTTGGATCAACACAAAATTTTCACCATAGGTGCGACTACTCATGTAGGATGATATTATCATAATTATGACACCATAGGTCATGTGGTGTGGTAGCCATGCTGGAAAAAACGAAAGATTTTGGACCTCTGTATCTCTGAAACCACACCAAGGAAAAAAATGAAACTTGTCGCATGGCAAGTACTTCTCATGGGTATAAGTGTGATGTTTTGATGACATCGTAGGTACCTTCATTATGACGTCATCATTGCATTTGTAGGACGCCTTGTTTAATTGCATACGTGCTTTATTATAATAAATGTCCTTGTGTGAATGTAAACCTGTTCGTTGCGTCCTCTTCCCTTAATTGAGCTGCCATCTTGCACTCGGAATATAGTTGGTTGTTAAATAGCCGGTAAAGTGATCGGGTCCAACGGGACTGCGCGATAATACCCCGCTCGGTTATCCCAAAAGGAAGCGAGCTGCTTAAGCGGCTCGTTTCCAAGCGGTCCCGTTGAGGTACAATCTCTCGCGCGAATAATTAGGTAAATCGAAGATTTGGCGACCGGACCCTATAGCGCGGGCAGAGTATGGACAAGGTTGTGGTGTGGTTAAAAACACACCCGTGGCTGGTTTTCGGTGTTGATCCGGAAAGCCGCGACTAGATTGTCCGTTCGGTGGGCAAATCGACCGCTATTGGTTAGACGCGGTCGTTCGCATGCCGACGGGTGGGAAAATCTACAACAATATCATCGGTCACGTGATTCGGCAGCCATATTGTTTAAAAAAAAAGAAACCTTGAGAAATCTCTTTCTCTGAAGTGGCTGAACAGATTGAGGTGAAACTTTACACATATGACTGCCTTATCCATGAGGAACAAAATGTTCGCAATATGATGTCATAGATCACATGGTTTGGCAGCCATTTTGGATTTACCCGAAAAACCTATAAAAATCTTCTGCAGAACAGCTGAAAAAACTGAGGGGAAACCACACAAATGTTCCCCAAGCCTTGGGTGTACAATTTTGTTTCGGAATAAGTGATAGGTCACCTGGTTTGGCAGCCATATTGGATTGAAGAAAAATATTAAATACTGTTTTCTCTGGAACCGCTTCATCAATCGACGTAAAACTTCACATTTACTGTATGATGTGGTAGTGATGCGAAATACATGCCTTAAATTTCAACTTGATCGGACGCATGGTCTGGCAGCCACGATTATTTATTTATTTATTTTGAACAAGGCTCACTTGGCTGTCCCTGGATGGGTTTGAGGGTAGAGGAGTAGCATCTGAAACCCGAATCCTATCGACGTTCCTCCTGCTTGGGTTCCTTCTGATTACTCCAATGCAGGACTGTACATATTTGGCCTTCATTTTTGAGATGAATTGAATTTATTTTAATCACATTTTAAATTAAATTGAATAATAATAACAAACGTCATGGGTCAGGGTCAAGTGTCCGATCAAAGCAGGGTTGCAACAATGCGGGACGTCTTTTTTTACCCAGTTATAAAGTGGCAGTTCTTATTGCGTCTCTTATGAATTACATAACACACCAGTACACAAACACCACACAAAATAAGTCGTGGTGAGGGTCAGCAATGTCAGATTGCTCTTTTTCTTCTTCTTTTTGTATACTCGTCATCCTTCCTTCGTTGGTTTGATGGAATGGTGCAAGCAAGATGGGCAGAATTGCCTTGTTATGCGTCTCCCTTTCCTTTTAATCAGGATCGTTTTTATGCAGTGGGCAAAAGGCACAGATTCCCACCGTTTCAGGGGCTCACAAAGATGTATGGCCAGGGGTGGGAGTAGGAGGAGCAGAGAGTCTTTGATTTACTTAATTGCATTAGTTGTTTGAAGTCACGCTTCACCCGATTATATTTAAATCATCCGTCAACTTCGTCAATTTCTTCTGTTTTGCTGCATCATCATTCTGTTTATTTTCAATAAAATATTTTAATTTCCAACGAGACGAATCGGCAAATTCTTTCACCTATGCACATTGAACCAAACAATTAGGTTACAAGAGAGCGAACTAGCAAAATAATAAAATATAAATTATTTAATTAAAATAAATCCTTTTTTTAAAATGATTTTTTTTCCTGTTTTATTTCCTTAATTTTATTATCACTAATAAATCTAGTTTATCAAATTGTATGGTATTTTCTTTAAAGCAAGGGATGGGAAGGCCACTACTGCATACTTCACTCGGGGCCTACCAGTGCCGAAATGCGGAACTGCTTTTAGTTTGTGTTTTTCAACACCATATATTGTTCTTGTGTGGACATGGTCTTTGTGCTCCATCATGGATACTACTGTAATTATACTTTTTTTTTTCCAGGACATACTGAAGATGTTGCAGAATTCTTTTGTTCCTGGTCAACAGCAGCTTCCAGGTATAAAAAATTATCCATTGAATATGCTTGCCATTTTCTTGCAATACACTGGCTCATGCATTAATGTATTGCTTCCTTTACTCTTGCAGAAGACAAAGTTCTGGCTGGAAATAAGCTACTTGTATATATCAGGTAATAGTTGTATTCATGTTGTCAAGGTGATGAGGTAATTGTGTTGATAACGATTATGGATGTTCTCTCTCTCTCACTGACTTTGTCCTTTCTCCTCAAGTTGCTGCCTCGTGGGACGGGCATATCCTGTTGGTGACATTCCTGCCAATCTTGTCGCAACTGTGAAGAAGCAGGTCATAAAAAATTTTTCTGAATTTAATAGTGTTTTATTGTGTGTGTATATATATATGTGTATATATGTGTATATATATATATATATATATATATATATATATATATATATATATATATATATATATATATATATATATATATATATATATATACATATGTCCCTGGCTTCCCAATGCACACTACAACCCACATCATCCTTACCACAACTGTTGTGCGCACCCACCCATAGCACCCTCATTTCCGCAGGCCAGAGCGCTTCAATGCCGATATCTCATCAACCGCATTGCCACCAGCCTCACTTGAAGCACTCCCGCCAATCATTACTGGTGCACCCCACCCGTACACTCCACAACCCCACTGTCATCCACACTCCCACCCATGCCCACTGCATCGAGACTGACATTCGCACCCATCATATTTGGTCTGTTACCCGCCCCTTTCGCACCCTAACCGCCAATAGCATATTGCACACAATCACCATTGCCCGCACTCTCCGCATACTCACACCCACCTGCACCCGCTGCACCTCCGCTAACTCTTGGGATTGCCGAAGACCTGAACATGGCCAACCCTCTTCAACAAACCTCTTATCCTCTAAAAAAATTCAAAAAGATGTTTCTTTAAATATGTTGTAAACAAAACAAATATTACTTTGGAATTTTTTAAAGAATGTTTTAAGTATGTATTTAAAATCGAATTACATTTGAATGAAATATAATAATAATCAGATGAGTTTGGTGATTCAATCCTTGAGCTAAATTTGGGTTTATAATTGTGTGAACGCAGGTATTTGAATGCCTCGTAAGCTTGCACTCAGATAATACAACGGCTGATGAAGATATGTATCCCCATGTGCGCACTCTGCTTCGTTTTGACACCCGCGAGTTCCTGAATGTCCTTGCACTGGTTCGTTCCTTGCAACATTGACATGTGCAAAGTCCTTGCACTTAATATTTATCTATTGTAATGTTCTTGCACTTTATCAAATCTTCTCATCCTCATGCTGTTCACCATTATGCACCACCACCTTCTTTTTATTTGACTTCCTATTTTTGTGTGACAGACATTCGTCGATGTAACGGATGACCGTCAGGCCCTTGAGTTTCAACAACGCATCGTAGATGTTCTCCTCAAGGTACACTGGTTTATAGAAATTGATACCACCGTACATTTTTTTTTTGTGCTGGCTTTTTTGTGGTGTCCACAAGAGCATGCGTCCTGACCGAGACAACTTGATGTCCCTCTTCTGTACATGGCAGGTGATGGTGGAGGGTGGAGGGTTTTCTCCATCCCAGGTGGGCAGCCTGTTTACCTTCCTGGCCCGGCAGCTTGCCCGACCAGACAATACGCTGTTTGTTAACAGGCAACTGTTTGAACAGGTATGCAGATTCGCCAAAGCTACACAATTTTCCATGGACCTCTTCCGAGTTGAACTTTTTTAGGGGACCGAGAGGTACCCTTTTTAAATCGTTCGGATTATGATTATTATTATGATTCCATGAAATTTGTTGGTGACCTACAGGCCCCATCCTTGATCAGAGGAACTTGAAACTTTAACCAACGATGACATACTACTTGACTTGATGCATTTCCTAAGGATGACGTCATGGTTCACTTGACCTGGCAGCCATATTGGATTTCGTGAAATCCGTTAAACTGCATCTTCTTCATTTTTAGATCGATTGAGTTGAAACCTCTTTCACATATAGTCCACCTGAGGGTGAAGAACGCTCTTTTCTCCGATTTTTAATTTATTTATTTTTATTTTTAATTTCAAGCGAATTGGAGCGCAGTGGTCAAATTTTTTTAAATGCTGACTCAGATGTTTTTAAATTGACGCTGGATGTAATGATTCCATGAATGTTGTATCGATCTCCAGGTCAAACCGTTGATCAGAGGAACTTGAAACCTGGACCACTTATAGTATGCCATTTGAAACCTGGACCACTTATATTATGCCATTTGACTTGATTGATAACCTCAGGATGACATCATAGGTCACTTGACATGGTGGCCATCTTGGATTTCAGGAAAACCTTTAAAATGCATCCCCTCCATTTTTCGATCAATTGAGTTAAAACTTTGCATAATCGGGTCCAGCCTGCCATTGTCAATGATGTCATCGCTCACTCGTCCAATCAGAGTGGGGCGTCTTGTTCCCCAGCATCACTGCCAGGAGTTTTTATTTTAATTTATTTCTATTTTGCTTCCCATTGTCTCAACTCTGTTCAATGTTGTTTTATTTATTTGGCTTCCAAGAGAAGACTGGAAACCGATTGTCCTTTATGGGGTTTTTATTATTATTTATTTATTATTATGCCATATTTTGACTGATTTTTCTGTGTGTTAGACCAATAAACTTCACAGGGTTGAACAAGTCCCAAGATTCCCTTCTGTTCAATGATATGCACATCTCATATACATATCCTTCAATGAGGCTGAATGGTCCAAAAGCTTGGTGGTCATCTTAGATTTACGAATTTTTTTGGGGGGGAGGGTGGGAAATAACAGCATTCAAAGATGCTCAAAACCTCTTAACCCTTTGAACCCAAGTGGCTGTTTTACCAGCCACTATTCAAATCTCCATATACCTAAGTGGCTGGATTTTTCTCCAGGGAGCCGAGGTTGGGGGAGCCGAAAGTCCAAGGAGTTCAGGGTTCAAAGGGTTAAACAATCAATCTGAAACTTAACATATATCATCAACGGATCAAGTTGTTTTGAAAACAGGATGGCCACCACAAGTGTGTTTGTGTGTGTGTGTCCTCTTAACCTTTAGGGGTTGTGAACCCATGTATTCCATCAACACTTGGGGCAAAGGTCCTGACCAACAGGGGGTACCTCCGAGATGTGTTTGTGGGGTTTCTGAATTTTAGATGGGGAAGAAAACATTCAAGTTAAAATGCCACTTCTGGCTTAGTTGCAGTCTGTGAATGATACAAAACCATCTGCTGCTAAATGTTTTGGGGGAAACTAAAAACCTCCAATATCGCAGGAGTTAGGTTCCTGGAAAATGCTGCGATAGTTGAAACCGCGATCGTGGAAACCAAGAGTCAATGCGAAGAGGGGGTTCGGTTCCTGGACTTCGAGAAAATATCAAGGAAGATTGACGGTAGCCAGAAATCAACAAATTAAGATTGAAATAAACGCGTAAATGTATATCAAGCATGTTAACATTGAAATATACATGTAAATGCAATAAAATACGATGTAAACTAAACAAAAACATGAGAGTTTTACCTATTAAATTTATTACAAAACAGTGAGGTGGGTGATGGTAATCGTATTACGTACTCGCACTGGACTCTGCCGTAAAGAGAAACCACAAGACTTAGCTTGGGCTGATGCTGTTAGAGGGGTGAGCAGGGAAGGTGACTCAGCAAAGGGAAAAGCAGGATTAGCTATACGACAAAGTGCCTGCAGCATTGCCACAATTGAGAAGGGTAAGACAATCCTTAAATCACCTTACCTTGAACTACAATCTTCCCTGCTTGGAGAGCAAGGTATGAACGAGATGGCATCGTCTTCCAGAATAATCCCGTCCTCGTCGGCATTAAAAACTTGCTCCATCGTAAATCCCTTTTCCTTCATTTGTTTCTTGAGCTGCGCGTGAGAATGTGCGTTCGAGAACGGGGGTTTGAATCTGGGTGTTGGCAATTAATGGTTTGGCAATAAGGTTTGAATAGGAATTGGAAAATTAACAATTGGGAATTAGGTTTGAAGGATAATGAAGGTTTACGAATGAGGAAGAGTACAATGGGGAAGGTTCTACCAACAATCATTGACCGTGTAATGGCGGACCGTACAGATGCCACATTTTCACTTTGAACCAACCTATGAAACAACTCAATATTTTTGCCCATCGTCATAACCTTACTCTGCCTTTTGGTTCAACTCATGTTGTCCATTGCTTTATGATTGGGCTCATAAAAAAACGATGCGCAAGAAACACCACAAGGCTCGTAATGGGAGGTAATCATTCACGCATGGGACTCGGACTCATCTCAGCTCAAAAACCGTGATTGGTCGAAATGAAATCCCACGATAACGGAATCGGAAGACAATAGATTGCTCGCGATTGGTAGAAATCCGCGATAGTAGAACCTGGGATATTGGAGGGTTTTCAGTAGTGTTAGCTTCTTCACTGCTCCCCTTAGTATCAGCCAGCATATAAGCTTGAGAATCCTTTGCCAGAATGCCAGCACACCCCCCCCCCCAATCTACGTATCTATCCATCGATGTGTTTCTGTCTCACTGGCTCTCATCAGCATAATGGATTCCACCCTGAGTTCGCAAGCTGTTTCATGAGGGATTATATCCAAATAACACCTCTTAACTGTAGGGAGCCATGAACCTGTGTCATACCATCACATTCTGAAAAGGTCCTGAGTAACAAGCTGTGTCTGCTCGGCACCTATCCTATATATATATATATATATATATATATATATATATATATATATATATATATATATATATATATATATATATATATATATATATATATATATATATATATATATATATATGCATCCTTTACACACTCAATGAGGTTTCTGAATTGGCGCTGGCAATTCTGAATAATAGATTGATTTGAACGCTTGGAACCACATCCCACGAATCTTTCCAGAGCATAAAAGATGGTGTCTGTAGAAACTGAGACCATCACCTTTTTCCACAAGAAAAACGTTTTGTATAGCTTTGTCATCATGCCAGATTAAAAAATATGAAATTTTCGTCTCGTGGTTCATTCTTTCAACACCAGGTGTTCTTGGCTCAAAGCCTTGATATAGTAGAGTTCCCACAATAGGGTCCCGTGACCGTTTTTCCGGGACCAAGGTTTGAAGGTTGATTTTAGTCAATTTGAGGGTGCTGATTAAAATGAGCTGGGGTGAACCTCGTGAAAATGTGGGCAAACTCGGCCAGATGAGAAAATTCAAAATGGCGGCCATGCTACTTCCATTTATCAAAAATTTCATATCTTTGGTTCTACATGTCCGATTTTTATGATTTTTGGGTCAAAATATATGTTTTAAAGGTCAAGAATGATATTACCATTCCAGATTGTTATTTTTAAGGGTTAAGTCACAAAATATGAAATATAACTTTTCGGGGGCCAAATCCAAGATTGTCGTCGAGTAACGTCTGGAAAATCGTAAAAAATCAATTTTCTTCTCATAATATTATTGGCAGTGAATCTTTTCATGCAAGTAAATGTTTGTTTATATGTGGGAGTGCACAACAAATTGAGACAAGAAGAGAAGGACGCAATCATTGTCTTTATTTTCAGAACATGATGTGTACATAATATCAATTTCTCAACTTTTACACTGTTCAGGTAGGTTATACCATTCTTTTGTATGTCCCTCCTGTACTTTATCTAGAACAGTAATATGATGAAAGAATATCAACATTCCTTCATTTTGTCTGTAGAGCAACAGTGTTTCAATGGAAAAATGAAATAAAACATGAATTATCTGAATTCCTGGCAATTCATTCATGTCTGCCATTTATAAATGGTTTGGTGGTTCTGGCTTGTCTGACATACTGGTTGCTGCACAGGCCATTGCTGAAGGTTCAGTAGAGAAGGCACTACGTGGGAAATACTACAAACGTAACATGATGTATGAAGCTCTGAGTCGACGGATGATCAGAGAAGGCATGCAGGATGGGGTGTCCCTGTCTGAAAATACAAAGGAGAAGATTGCCATACTTCAGGAATCCTCCACAACTCCAAAGCAAAAGCAGGAAGTCTACTCAGAGTTTGAATCTCACCCAGATATTGTGTCCTTTGTGGAACAAGTGTTCCAGAGCGCCGAGTCATCTAACAGTTGCATGGTTAAGTATTGGTTGAGTTTCATGTCCATGGTAGAAGTTCTGATGCTGAATATCCATGCAGTGAAAACAAGGAACTGGGATGAATTCAAGGCTCCATTGCGAATGATGATGCCATGGCTCCATGTCTCCGACAATGACCGGTATGCTCGCTGGCTTGTGGAATTCTGGCTTGAAGTAAGTAGTCTTCCCGAGGAAAAGGCCAGATACCTACGAGATGAATTGTTTGCACAATCAATGACTGGCAGGCCATATTCGTGTTTGCCTCTCGACCTCTGGATTGAAATGACAATGAACAAAGGTTCCAAGATGAAGGCTGGATGGCTGAAAATTCTGTGGAATGAGAAGATGCTGTTAACTACTACGAGGAACGTGAACTCGGTCAACAGAGTAAGGGCAGCTCTTCACACACTGGCACAGATGAAGACCTCTGCTCTGAAGCATATTGAGAATACCCCCAGTCGTCTGAAGATTGACGAACAGGTTGTCCAAGACCTAGACAGTTGCATCACTGAGTTTGACTGTGACCCATTTGATTTGGATAAACCACAACTGAGAGCTCTGGTATCCGGTGTTGTCGCCTCAGGTGACCTGGTACGTGATTTTGAAAGTGCTCACGAAGATGGTGAAACAAGAGTGACTCAATTCTTCAGAGAACGAATGTTTTCACAGAACACACCATTTGATGCTACTATACACAGATGTTCAAGATACACTTTCAGCAAACCTCCTGTAACTAGGGATTCAGTTTCAGGCAAAGTGACAAAGACAGATGCTATGGAAAACAGAGCAATGGCATCGTTAATTTGGCTGGCAGAATCTGGTGAAGAGAAGTTTACTCTCGTACAGGTGATGGAATTTCGCGTGACAGATGAGTGTTTACCCATATTTAACATCAACGGTACCATGAAGAAAGTGCAAAAATCAAAGTTAGTTGAGAAATTAAACATGCAGCCTGTCGAACCTTTTCCAGATCAGTACATTGCCATAGTCGATATGGGTTTCCAGTGGAGATTAGCGACCCCAACTGCAGAAGATCGTGAGAAAGCTGATGGGTCTGCCCTCACGTGGGGAGATGATGCTGAAAAGCTTTTTTCTGTTATTCGCAGAAGGCATCCAAATGCAAGCCAGATTGTTTTTGTAAATGATGCCGATAGTGTGGAAAACTCCATCAAAGACAGTGAGCATGAGCGTCGTAAATCCACGACAGCATATAGAGATGGGTCCAGAAATGTGTACATGAAAACATCAGATGGGTTTCCTGCCACAAAGAACTTCCAGGTGCTGTTCAGCAATCAGGGAAACAAACAAAGGCTACAAAAGTTTCTAAAGGATGAGTTCACCAAGCTTGTAAAGAATCATAGAGAAATTGACTTTGTGTACTCAATCAGGCAAAATTGTTGGAACATCTCCTCTGGAGAAAGGATGGAAGAATTTGAATGTAGTCACATTGAGGCGGACACAATGCTGTTCTTCATCTATTCGCAAATCCGAAAAGCAGGAAAAATGGAGACAGTCGTGATTGATGCCGAGGACACAGATATAGTGATTCTTTCTGCATATGTTGCACATCAACTGGAGGGCACCCTTGCTATCAAACGGAAAGACAAAATCATCAGCTGCAGAGACCTTTGCTCTGATGATGTAGCTGAAATATTAATCCCATTACACATCCATAGTGGATCTGATACAACATCTGGCTTCGATGGACATGGGAAAAAAACAGTTTATGAAAAAGGAACAGGAACTCAGGAGGCACGCAATCTTTTGAAAGATGTTGGCAAAACACTTCCAGTGACACAAGTGGTGCTTCAGCAAATGGCCACATTCACTATTAGACACATCTATAATGACACAATCAGTAAAACGTTAGGTGAAGCCAGAGCATGGAAGTGGGGTCAGATGAAAAACAAGTCCACGTCCCGCATCCCACCAGATCCAGATTCTCACAATCTGCATGTGACGCGAGTTAACTACCAAGTTTACATTCAACTAAACTATGACAAGCCGGATGCACCCCCAAATCCCACCAACCATGGATGGACAATGAAAGACGGTAGATGTGTGTCAGTGAGGTATACCCACGATGCACTCCCAAGAAGTTTACATGACTTGGTTGATCAATAACAGACATTGTTGCACGATGATGAGGCTGAAAGTAATGATGAAGTTTGTGACTCTGGAGCCAGCGACTCAGATAGTGACTGAAGGATTACATGTATGTGTTTCAATGGAGATTTCATTTAATTTAATTTACAACTGTAAAAACATTGCCACAGTCAAAATATAAGAGATGTTAATATTATTTTATTATGACTGTCTTAGATAAAAGACAGTTTGGACAGTACGTCAAACTTTGGTCAATGCAAATTACAAGAATACTTACCGGGAAAGCGTCAATTGCCGGGAATTCAGATAATTCATGTTTTATTTCATTTTTCCATTGAAACACTGTTGCTCTACAGACAAAATGAAGGAATGTTGATATTCTTTCATCATATTATTGTTCTCGATAAAGTACAGGAGGGATATACAAAAGAATGGTATAACTTCCTGAACAGTGTAAAAGTTGAGAAATTGATATTATGTACACATCATGTTCTGAAAATAAAGACAATGATTGCATCCTTCTCTTCTTGTCTCAATTTGTTGTGCACTCCCACATATAAACAAACATTTACTTGCATGAAAAGATTCACTGCCAATAATATTATGAGAAGAAAATTGATTTTTTTACTATTTTCCAGATGTTACTCGACGACAATCTTGGATTTGGCCCCCGAAAAGTTATATTTAATATTTTGTGACTTAACCCATAAATATACCAATCTGGAATGGTAATATATGACATCATTGACCTTCAAAACATATATTTTGACCCAAAAATCATAAAAATCGGACATGTAGAACCAAAGATATGCAATTTTTGATATACTGGAAGTAGCATGGCGGCCATTTTGAATTTTCGCATCTGGCCGAGTTTGCCCACATTTTCACGAGGTTCACCCCAGCTCATTTTAATCAGCACCCTCAAATTGACTAAAATCAACCTTAAAACCTTGGTCCCGGAAAAACGGTCACGGGACCCTATTGTGGGAACTCTACTAATAGTTGATAGTTACTTTCGTTTGAAAAAAAAAAAAAAAACTTTTTCTCCGTTTTCTCCCCCTTGATAACCCTGCAGTTCGATTATTTGTTTTTCTTTTCATTGTACACTACTCTAAATATTACTTTTTCTCCTTCCAGGTGCTGGAGTTTCTCTGCACTTCAGGTGACAACTCACGCCATGCAGAGCGGCAGCAGGTACCGTTATATTTCATTGAAGTCCGTGTCGCACTGCCTGCGAGTGAAATGCTTCATTTCATAGTATGCTCTTCTAAATGGTCACTACTCTTGTGTTAATTATTTTACCTACTTGATTTAAGTAAATTGTCAATTAGTCATCAAACTACCCCGTTTAGAATTGATACTTTGCTCTTCCTTTGCTTGATCTTACTCACATTATCTTTTACTTTTATTCTGACTCCTTTTGTGACATATCTGGCTTTATTAGTTGATCGTGCAAGGTTAGATTGATAAAAAGGAATGTTTTAAAATGAGGAATTGAGAGAAAAAGGGGGGGGGGGGTAAATGCTGAACGGAGAAAACGGAAATGTGGTTGCATGGAGAAGGGATGTTGGGGTATGATTTGGAACACCTGTTTAAAATTGTACCATTTTACATGGCTAATCTGGAACTATGATGCATACATTCATAAAACCTTTCAACTACAGACCAATCAGTCTTCTGCCAATCATCGGCATGGTTTTGGAATCCATCATCGCTTCAGACATTAAATCCTTTCTCTTCTCCAATGGCTTGATTTCCGATCATCAAATTTGGTTTCAGCCCAGATCACTCTTCCCTGGATATGCTGTTTGTGCTCTCCCAACAATGGATGGAGATCCTCAATGCCAGACATGAAATCAGATCCATCTCACGAGACATATCATGTGCTTTTTGATCCATCCCCTCCCCCCCCCCGCTTTGTTTGCGATTTGTCCCCACCAAATTTCCGCAGGGCGCTCAAGGTCCACCAACCACCCCCTTCTGGTAAAACTACCAAAATCACGAATCGCTGCTCACCTTCTCTCATTCATTCCCCTTTTTCCCCGCCTTTGGAATAAAGTCCCTCACTGTGTTCAATCCCATTCTTCCCTCCAGATCTTCAAAACAGCTGTTCACCACCACCTATTATCTTCCCCCATCCAAAACCTCGATCTTTTTTACCCCTGTAAATCCACCCCAAACTCACCTCCTTCAAATTCCCTGCTTTCCTTCCTGAAAGTCCCTGTAATGTCCATCTTGTATTCCCCATGTTCCCCGCCCCATCCCTCTCCCTTCCACAGATCTCCTAATGTCTCTGTTCCCCACTGTTTTATCCTTCCCTCTCCCGCCCCTCTTGTCTCCTGCCCCCCTTGTTGTGCGTTGTGTGTTATCTCTCATACGAGCCTCGACATGGATTCCAAAAAAATGGCAGAAAACAACATCTTGCTAATTTCAAGACTGAACTCTCTAACCTGTCAATTTAAAGATCCTAGTGGTGCATTGTAAAGTCTGTCTGGCTTTTCCTTCTCCACCAACCCCCTCCCCCACCTCAAACGCGGCCTCACTAAAGACTTTTTAAGACAAGCAGAACGTTTCAAAGGTTGTCTCCAAATCCTGTACCAAGCCCATTGCACTCGATCCCCATGTTGCACACTCGTACCGCCTGCCTTTACTGGACTGTCTTTCTCACTTGATACGGTTGAGTTAGTATTGTCCTGCATTGGTGACGGCCCAGATAACATCAGTGCCCATGTTCTCAAATCCTGCTCTTCTACCTTTTACCTTTTCTCTGCCTGCTTTTTCAGCCTTTCCTTCTTCTTTAACCACCTCCCATCTTCTTGGAAGATAGATCACATCACTCGCAATCACAAAAGTTAAAATACAGATCCTCTCATTGACAAGTCAACAGCTTTACTTGCAATTATAAGCAAAGGAGTGGAATTGACCACTGCTGCTCATGTTGTCTTTCCTGTTTGTTTTTTTTCAAAGAACCTGATCTATGATCATCAGTTTGGATTGTTTCAGTCACTCATTTTTAGCTCACCTGGACTTTAGTCCCACGAGCTTATGTGATCGAGCAGTGTCCGTAGGTAAGTCGGTTCAGTCAGTCATTGAGTCTGTCAACACTTCAGTCATTAACGCTTGAACCAAGCAGAAAATTTTGATGAAACTTGACCACAAGTTTCATGTCTGGTGCCTGACGAAGGTATATTGACCGCATCAAAATCTGTGCTCATTAACGGGTTGAAATCGGACCTAAAATGCTGATTGCCTGTCTGAGGCTAGATGCAATTTGATTGGCTCCTGGCAAGATTGCATAATGTATTATGTATAGACTTATAAAAAGCTGATATTCAAAATCTGATTCCATATTTAACAATCAGACCTCATGGCCTAATTAATTATGTCCAAATCGAGAATGAAATGGGAATTTTTTTTTTTCCATAAAAATTTATTTATTTATTTTTCCTAACCAAATATAATTAAATAATCACCTCATATAATAAATACTGGGAAATACCACCTGTCGCTTCGCTGACAGGAATACTAAGAGAGGGAGGGGTGGGGAAGAGAGAGGGGTGGAGAAGAGAGAGGGGGGAGGGGTAGCCAGGAGAGTTGGGAGAGTGAGTGAGTGAGGGGTGGTGGAGTCAGGAGGGGTAGGGGAAGGGAAGACAGTGTGAGGGGAAGGGAAGGTAGCATACCGGGGCATTACTGGGGCAAAAGTGCTTTCAGTCATCGGTTTCAAAAGCGAACTTGTTGCTGTTGCAGACTTTGGTTTCTTAGACTCTGCATTCTCAACCGTCACAAGGAGGTACTCTCCCTGGTGTTTGGTTTTCAAATGTTTCAGCATATTGTACTTATTACAGTGATGAGCAAGGTCCATTGAACAAAGTGACCATGCAACTTTTGGACTTTCTTCTTTAACCTTCCTGAAATAGTTCCAAAACTGCACTTTTAGACCTTTTGAATGACATGTTGTCGAAACTTTATCAATCGATGTATTGCCTACCCGTCCGTCAGCATAGCAATCGGCACGCTTTACCGGCCAACTCCAAACGCTTTGCTATTCATTTGAAAGGAACACGCACTTCGGGTGTGTTTTTATTTTGCAAGTGACTTGCTTTTGCTGCTGTATTGCAAACGGGATGTCCCAAGGGCGTTTTTCCCTTTCAATCAATACATTACCAGGCCATGGGTAACTAACTGTAACATGCCCAACAGCGACAAAAAAAAATTCCCCTGAAAAAAAAATAAACGCTTCTTTCTGTGAAGTAGGAATGATTCGGAATCGACATCGATTCCCGTTCACTACTTGATTCCTTTTTGATTCCATGGTTGGACTCGAGTACTTTGGAATCAGTTCCACCCACCACTATTAAGCACTCAAGCAAGCACACCAACTAAATGGATGATAAGGAACGGCTGGCTGGGTCATACTAAACACCATCCGGAGATGACCGGAGACGTCCGGAGTATAATGCAATGTGTAAATTGGACAAATTAACGCTTTAATTTTTTTGTAGCTGTCGGAACTGCTGCTAAATTCACTTCCGCAGTTTAAATTTTGAAATCCGGTTCAGGTTAAGGGATTCCAGAGCTTATTCCATTTGTGGAAATGAAATAAAGCCATGAACACTGGCTTCTCCGGGTGTTCATAAGCATTGCGATGTATCCAGCGATCCGTAAGTATGAAGATCAGGCATTCGATATGAGTGAGGAAAGTGGGAAAAAAATTTTTTGAGTCCTTTATCGTTAAACTGTTGCAGCCCGTTCCAAGTCCAAGGCATTGTTGTGCAGGCACATTAAGACCCTAGCAGGCTGACAAAGGATGACGCCTTGCTAAAGGATAATTAAATAAGGCCGTTAATTATCTTCAAAAGGGGTGTTTAAATTAAAGGTCACAATTATTAGGTTTAATTTAAAGGTTTCAATGAAACAAAACTCTCAAATTGTGACCTACATTGGCTGAAAAACTGCAATTGATCAAAATGGAATACCCTTAAAATGAAATCGGAACACAGTCGGTTGCCCACGATCGGTCGAAGCCCACAAAATGAGAACCCACATTATTTAAGGGTTTACTGTTTTGGTAAGTTTATCGTTGTTGCATGTTTTGGTTTTTTTTTTCCCCCGTCTTACTATTCCTTTTCCCCCTGTGATTAATATGGGTTGCTGTTGTACTGCTCATCATGAAGACCCGTTGTGGTACATTTGAGGTGTTTAACCACATCTTGATTCTCCTTGGCAGGCACTGCTGGAACTGTTGCAGGCCGGAGGGACGTCTCATTTTGAGGAAGAGTATTTGCTCGGCCTTGCTGAGAAAGCCCAATTGTGTGTTGCAGTCTTGCATGCAATTGCTTTGGGTTCATGTAACGCTGTCCTTAACTTTGGTGCTCATAATATGTGAAATACTGTCGTTTTTATAGCGACATAAACAGCACCAACCCATTTTGTCCTCCCCCTTTTTCTGTGATCCATGGATGTAGTTATCATGTTTGCGAGTTTATTTTGGAGAGGAAGGAACAGTACGGGAGCATTGTCCTGTGTTATCTGCGAGACCACGCCCGTCAGGTGATGATCTATCCATGCACATTTGACATTGTTATTATTTATTAGATTAATCCTGCACTGTTTATATATTGTACTAATGTGGCCTTCCCCCGTCGACCTGACATTTCCCAATAGATAAAGCAGCCTTACACACACGGTAGACTATAAGGCCCACACCTGTTATCCGTCACATCTGTCAAACATTCAAATACTCTCAAATTGGGGAATAATGTGTTACTGTAAACAGATTACTGAACAGGAAATCCTCACTGTTGGTTTCTTCTGCTTTGGGAGGAAATGATCAAATTGCCACTTAATAGAACAGACTGGAAGGGTACTCGGTAGAGCACATACCTCCGCCCTGTAATGCCTGATCCACGAGAACTTATCTGGCCCACTCGATACATTTTTGAAATATCATGCTGTGTATCGTTTTTGGCCCAATCTCTCAATGGTGAAGAATCATCACTTTAAGAATCAAATAATTCTCACATCCAGATCCGGATTCAGATCTTCACCAAAATCGAATCAATTATTCCTTCCCACACACTGAACCTGTCCACAAAATTTCATCTGGATCTGTTAACAACTTTTTGAGATTTCCTTTACACAGACAAACGGACAAAGAAACAGAAAGGGGTGAAAATGTAACCTCCTTCACCTTCGGTGGCGGAGGTAATTATGGTCAATGTGGAATTTTGCAATTAATTCAGAAAATAAGAAATGAGGATTCAAAAAATATCTGACCACCTAAAATCCTTGAAATGTGATGATTCCAATTTTGGTGAAAATTCCATCTCAAAAGGGGATTCAAAAAGAAGAAATCACCCGATCAATCGTTCCTCATTTCAAAGACTACACAAGGCCAGGTGTATTGAAAATCCATCACGCATTGCACTCTGATTACTCGTGTTAAGCCCTGCATCCGATTCATATTGTTAATCTGATTAACTTCTGAGAATTACTCAAATTTTTATTTTGATTACTCTTAGGAGTGGAAGCAAGAAGTGTCATGAAGATATGAATGTAGCATACGGCGTTGGAGAAGACTGGGGTAATGTGGTTCAGACGGCAGAGAAAGGCACTGAACATCAGTTTCGAGGGGAACAAGATCTGACATGGGAGCAGATTTGAGTATCAAGGTCAAACGGTGATTGAGGATAGTATTCCGGAGGCACAGGTGGGAGAATGTGACCGGAGGAAAGTGGAGGGACTCGTGGCAGACAGGAAAATATCAAGGGAATTGAAAGGGAAAGTTGTGGCGTCTTGCATAACACTTAAACAAATGTGTTACTTTAATACAACAGAGCATAAACAACTGTTAGTTATATTTAATTTTAACCGCTTAATGGGTGCAACTAACCAAACATGGAGTTATTTATGGGGTTTTTAGGCAGAAATACGAGAGGTTACATCTCCCATTATGAGACTCACATTTCACCCCTCTGCCCCCCCCTTACATTTATTTATGGTGATTAATGTAATTGGTAATTACTGTATATAGTCTATTTTAAAGGAATGCTCTCAAAATTACTTTCTTGTTGACATCTACTGATTATCTTGATTCGGTTTGTCAAATAACTCAACTATGGGCCACTTGTATGGTGTATAAATAATTTGGTGCATAAATAATGGTGGCGTTGTTGTTGTCGTTAATCATTTCCAGGAGGCTGTATTTCCTTACATCCATAACCTGCTCTCCCTGCCTGGATACACCCCAGCACAATGCGCTGCTGTTCGCCAGCAAACGCTGTCTCACATGAAGGTATTGGCAGTTTCAGGTTCCTCTATCACCTTTCCTCGAGTCTCACCCCTCTTGCCCTCGTTGCTATTTTTGTCCCATCCAAGCCTCACGAGGTTGCGGAAGAGTTATTGTGAGCATTTACTCCACACACGCACATTCACTCGTTTATGTGAAAGCCTATGTGACCTTTTTTTTTTCCTGTAATGCATATTGTTCACTGTCGAAAATCAAATAACAAAAAAAATTTTCACTGTCAAAAATGATTTTTGATAATCTTTTAAAATGTTCTTGTAACAGCCATCTTTGCACATTGTTTGATCCAATGTTGTCGTGCTGGACAGCTTCCGTTAACGAGGGTCGTCTGCGCTGGCGTCGTCTTCTTTTTATTTTTTTAAAATCCCGTGAACAGTCAAAATGTTTCTAACTGCTACATTTAGTCCAGTGGAATTACACTATAACCTGAAACAAATTGCAATAGTTTTTTTTTATTTCTGGATCTTGTTCAGGGGGTCACTCTGAATGTCCCAATATAAAATAGGCCAAAATAGGACCACCGGAAGTGCCCTAATTTTCATAAATTAAAAATGGCCGCCATTGAGCACTTGGGGGGCTGATATCTCCTAAACGGTGCGTTTTAGACCCCATAAATGTATTATTAGCAGATAGGAAAGTGACCCCAAGGAATCCAAATATGTCGTCAAAATTTTTATATGACGTCATACATGTCAGAAATGACGTCATTGATGACGTCATTGATATAATTTATGTTAAATTTATGTTTTCCTCAATGTTTTTGTAGGAAGTACATGCATGACGTTCTTTGGAAATATCCTAGTCTGAAATATGCTCCATGAGCTATGCCTTGTACATTAACAAATTCAAATTCAAATGTATACCTCCACAGAGTCTGTCCTATTCATGTCCTGACTTATTCACATGATGAGGTTTTACTTAGTCTGAATCAATATTGGTGGCAACATCCCCCTTATTGGTGCATGATGTCCCTTTGCATCCCGTGCATGATGGTGAACATTCTAAGCCATTTTTCCGACAGCTGCAGCATAGGGTGTCATAATCACCCTTGCATTGGCACCGGATTATTTTCAACAGATATTCCGGTGCAGGAAGCAAGTCCATCTTGCTTGGATGCATTTGACCATCTGACAAATGCCACCCCCAATCCGTTGGATTCAGTTCTTCTTTCCCCATTTTCGGCATAAACTAATTAAAGTGCTTCCCGAAGTCCTGAGGCATTCATGAGGGGTCCAATGGATCCAAGATAACTCATCATGGGGTGAAAACCTCCTAACTTGAGGACTACTTTCTTCAGTTCACTAGATTTGTCCTCATGATGAATGATCGTCCGTGCTTTCAACCACAATGGTTGATCAAATGTCAGAATAGGAATGGTACTGTGTTTCCTGTTTTCTTTGACAGCAAACAGCAATGTAGAGTAGACGCAGGACATGTTGGTGGGGTCTAAGTCTATCATCGGAAGGAAGTGTACGGATGATTTACCTGGATGTTCACCCTTGCATATAGCTTGCATCGTTCCTGATCACCTTGGTCTACTGGGACAAAGGGGCAAGGAAATCTTCCAGAGAAGATTTAGGTTGGAGGTAAGATCGTTGACAATTAAATCAGGCAGTTTCTGGAAAAGTAATGACGACTTTTTTCCCAAGAAACCTTTTGTAATAATGGATGGCAATCTTCGCTGCCGGGACCCCATCATCTGGATAGGCTAACAATCGTGGTACTGGCTTCTGACTTGGTACTTCTGGTGTACAAGCTACCACTATTCCCATGCCATGGAATGTATCATGGCCATCTAAGGTGCGGAGGTTGTGGTCTCCATTGTCGGCAATGTAGTGACCAAAGTGACCTGATATTGGGTAGGTCGTATCACTTGACCTGGCTGCAGACTTGGAGAAGCGCAAAACCTCATCATCGGATAAGCATAAGCCATGAGCATAAAGACTGTCTATCAAAAATCTAGAACCATACAAATGGTGCAGTTGGACACCTAGCCCAAATGGGATGGGCGCAAGGACGGTTTGAGGCCGAGTAGCTTGCATGATACAATGGCCTATTGTGGCAACCTTCAGGTCATTTGCACCTGGGAAAAGACCAGACAAAATAAGCTAAAGTGATTCTGGCAAGTATTTCAAGTTAAGATCAATAGACCTAAGTTGAACTGGGTCTGGGTATGTTGATTTGGAAGTGTCCTGCGCTTTAATGTCCGATTTGACGAGTTCACCTGCAGTCTTGATAATTCGTCGCTTCTCATCAGCTTCATTGTCCATTTTAGGAGTGTCATAAAATTCCTGGAGGATCTGCGCTTGAGCTTTCCTGAATGTCACAATGTTCGGTCTGCCATTTATGTTCGTGATCACAACCCGCTCTCCAAAATGTTCAAATAACTTTACACGCATATACATTGGAGAGTATGGGTCTTCACATATCTTTGACATTTCATCAACAAGATCAGTGACTGTGGTTTGTTCATAGTCATTTCCCTGTAGGTCAGTGATGACCTGCAGGAATGCCTCTTGTCGTTGAATGTTTGTCCGCCTCCCAAGCTTAGTCGGTGGAATAATGCTGCTGGTGTCACTTCTGTAACGGAGTGGTATTTGCTTCCCTGTTCTGAAGTTTACACTACAAACTATGTGGTAAATGGCATCTGCCGCGTGAAGGTCAATGCAAGATGCCAAACGTCCCCGAACTTTCTCTGCCCAAGGATCGTTTGAGGGCCTTTGGTCGCATGCTTTAAAGATAGACCTCTGGAAGTCCCACGTTCGAACAGGGTAAGAATCATCAGAGTTGGCGTCTGCTGACATCCCACAAAGGAAGCAGTGTTCCAAAAAGTTAAATATGGGTTTAATAGAACGGCGACTTGGCGGCTCTGGCTCCTCCCGAAACTTTTGTTTCAACGAAAACTGTATAGATTTCTTGTTGCAAAAGTCTAGTCTGCATTCAGAGTGGAACTTCTGCCCCACAATCACGTTGATGGCAACTCCTCTTGATTTTGCAGCTTCCCTCACACTATGGGCACCCTTCTCTGTCAAACTAAACATTTGTCAGCCATCATCAAGCTGTTTCTCGCACATGGCACACTTTGTGTGATCCATGGTGTAGATGTCACCCTGTGGATGGAAAATTAGTTTTTAGGATATTGTCAAAGCTATGCTAAATTCCACGAAAATCAGTCAAGTAGTTTACCTAATGCTATGCGCGTACATACAACGTCTAATACCCCACACAAACAATCTGAACCAAACACCATATACACAGTACACTCTACAGCAGTCACTACACAAAGCATGCAAAATGAAATCAGTCATGCACACAGTGTAAAAATAGCAGCATAAATCTGATGTATTGTACAGATACACTCATGATCACCTGAACAAAGAGTCACCTGGCCATTGAGTCCATTTACCTTAGGTGAAATGTGCTGGTGTAGGTTACCCTGATTGGGGGGGAGGGGGTTTGTTGTGTTCCATGTTGTGTTGCATAGTTTATTTGTCAATCCCGATGTATACTATATGATAAGGGAAAAGAAACTCTTTTGAATTTGATTTGAATTTGTTTGACACCTATGACGTCATATATGATGCCTATGACGTAATTTCTGACATATATGACATCATATACAAATTTTGATGACATATTTGGATTCCTTGGGGTCACTTTCCTATCTGCTAATAATACATTTATGGGGTCTAAAACGCACCGTTTAGGAGATATCAGCACCCCAAGTGCTCAATGGCGGCCATTTTGAATTTATGCAAATTAAGGCACTTCCGGTGGTCCTAGTTTGTCCTATTTTATATTGTGACATTCAGAGTGACCCCCTGAACAAGATCCAGCAATAAAAAAAACTATTGCAATTTGTTTCAGGTTCAGCCATTCTGGGGCTAAATCTACTGGACTAATTCAGTGAAATCGATCGACAACTTTACCGTTCCTCAAGGTCAACCAAATGAACCAAATTTGGTGGCGTCATGCACCGGAAGCAGAAGGATAGAAGACATTTCTTACCTTTTGAAAGGATTTATTCATAATGAGTACAAGGAGAAAGGTGGGTGGTACAAACCAAACGAGTCGACAAATGAAAAGATGGATGTGGGACACACAAGCGTTTCTACAAGGATGAATATATAACAATCCTCACTCCGCTCGGTGCCACAGATTACACTCTTACGAAACAATGGGGGTAAGGCCGAGGTCACATTTGCCACGGCGGCCGTGGGGTCTCCAAAATCTACGGCCACGAGCAATTATACGGCGGCCGCAGTATTTCCACGGTCACACAATGTAGCAGTCACATATGTTTTTATTTTTCGGGTAGCCGCACGGCGTGTTTAGAAATTGTGGAGACCGAAAATGTGGGGTTGCCGTACGGTCTTTGATTTGATGTCGCACGGTGACCTTAGGGCGTTCCTGCAGCGGCCAAATAATTTTCAAGGCAGACGCAAGGTGACCGCAGGGCGACCTCAGAGGGACCGCAGAGGGGCCCTAAGGCGAACGTGCGGCCAGACGGACGGTAACGAATGGGCAAATTTTTTTTTTTTTTTTACCAGTTCTTTTGTTTCGGCTTGTCGAATTGCTACAGCGAACGTAGAAATGAAAAAAGTTATAACTCCGCGTTATAATTCCACGGCGACCTTACGGCCTGTAAAAGATAGCCAAACGGCGTAGGGCCACCCTGAGGCCACCGCAGAAACTCTGCGGCCGCCGCACATTTCTGTCAATTCAGAGGGCGTACGGCCGCCGTATCCTCGCCGTAGAGCAAATGTGACTTAGGCCTAAGTAGGCGAGGACTTCCCAATGGGAATGAGTGGTGTACAGTGTGATGGTGCAGTTCAAGAACAGGAAGGATACCGGTGGAGGTGAGGGATTTTGAGGCAGTGTCCATATTTCCAAAGATGAAGAGAACCAACGAGACGAAGACCGAGAGGAACTGAGAACGATGTTGTTTTTCCAAAGGATCCCACTTCAACTCTGTCTGTATTTTACCACGGAGCTTCTCCATGGTGGGTCTTCTGGCCTGCCCTCCATACCCTGAGACCACCTTTGCATGTGATGGGGCCCCATGATGAACTGCTCTCTGCTTGTGGGAGGTGCCATCCTTCGGGCTGTCCAGCCCACCGGATGGCCCCAATAAAAAAAGTCTGTCCCCTCTTTCGGGCCCGACAGTGCATCTCGCCACCCTGGCTTCTGGTGCACCGACCAGACAGATCACAATTGCACCTTTTGAAGCATGAAGCACTTCCATTGTGCCTTGTTGCCTAATGTCCTCACCTGGCCACACCCACTAACAAGAGGTTTTTATTTTATTTTATTAATTTTTAGCCACGTTGCTTCGCGAACGCTGGCTCGAAGAGAGCTCCACTTTGTTCTTCTTCTTCCTCTTCTTCCTCTTCTTCTTGTTCTTGTTCTTGTTCTTCTTCTTGTTCTTCTTCTTCTGGTGAAGACAAAACCTTTCTGGGGGTGAGAATAGGGAGTGAAGCAGGCAGGGAGGCTACATGGAGGTACTTTACACATATTACCGCCTATCCATGAGGAACAAATGGTTCACACATTTGACATAATCGGGCACTTAGTTTGGCAGCCACATTGGATTTACTGGATTTTTTTTTTTTGGAATAAGGTTCACTTGGCTGTGCCCGGATGGTTTTAAGGGTGGAGGAGTAACAGCTGAAATGCGAATCCTATCCAGGTTCTTGCTGATGACTTCATCTTTGCTTTTTTCTTGTTTGGGTTCCTACTGATTACTCCAATGCAGGACTGTACCTATTTGGTCTTCCATTTGATCTGAATTGAATTTATTTTAATCCCATTCTAAATAAAATATAATAATAATAATCGTCATTGGTCAGGGTCAGGGTCAGGGTCAGGTGTTGCATCAAAGCGGGATGTCTTGGTACCCGTTCATCACTGTCAGCAGTTATAAAATGGCACTTCTAATTATGTCTCATATTAATTATGTAACACCAGTAAACCAGTAAACAAACGCCACACAAAACAAGTCCTAGCAAGGGTCTGCAATCTCTGATTTCTCTTTTTCTTAAATGTATTCCCAGAGTAGTGGAGCGACACAGACTTGCGTTGGACTCGTGATGAAACCCATGAAACTGCTCTTGCCTCCTCTCTCGGCCTTGACTCTCTATATTTAATAAACCTCTCATTTTCACATCATAAAGCTTATCCAAAGGGTGAGGTTCTATATACACACAAAGCAAAGCAATGAAACCTGGTTTAAATTTTGCTTTTTGTGCCTGCCATACAGTGGCCTGTAAAAGTGTTCACCCCCTCCCCCTTTTTCCAATGCTTTCACATTTTGATGCCACCTGAGCTTATTTCATGATGCTTTCAAATAAAACTTAATATATGGAGTCTTCACAAAGTAATTTGAAGTGATAAAGCTAAAAAATACAGACAAAATGAGAATAAGTTGGATTAACAGAGAAAATCAGATGATTCTCAGTTCCATAAGTATTGAAACCCTTTGCCTAATGAATCATAAATCACTTCAGGTACAGATTATTGGTTTGAAAGATTATAAAATGAGTGTAATAGGTTTCACCTGTATGTAATCAGTGGTTTAACTTAAAATTAAGCTTCCTCACTTATCGAAGGAGTTTTTAGGTGCAATTCGCTTGGTCAACCAACAAGGCAAACATGAAGACCAAGGAACTTTCCAAATAAGTCAGACATAAAGTGGTGGAGAAACAATCTTCAGGGGAGAGTTATAAGAAGATTTCAAAGTCACTCATTATACCTTTGAGTATGGAGAAATCCATCAGTAAGAAGTGGAAGATGTATCATAACACCCAGACTCTACCCAGATCACGTCGCCCATCCAAATTCAGCAGCCGGGAAAGCGGGAAACTAGTTTGGGATGCCGCAATGACTTTGAAAGATCTGCAAGGCTCTGTGTCTGAGATGGGGGTCAGAGTTGATCAATCAACAATATCCTGTTCCCTTCACAAAGCTGGCTGGCTTCCATGAGCAAGATGGCAAGAAAGATGCCATTACTGAAAAAGAGACATCTAAAAGCTCATATGGAGCTTGTGAAAAAAGCATCTTAATGATACTGTAGGCATGTGGAGAATAGTTTTGTGGTCAGACAAGACAACACTTGAACTTTTTGGTCTAAATTCAAAGTTATTTCTGGCGCAAGCATAACACTGCACATCACCCAGTCAACACCATCCCTACTGTCAAGCATGGTGATGGAAGCATCTTGTTATGGGGCTGATTTTCATCAGCAGGGACTCGTAAGCTTGTCAGGATAGAAGGCACTATGGATGGTGCATAGTACAGGAGAATCCTTGATGAAAACCTGCTTGAATCGGCCATGAATCTGAAACTGGGTAGGAGATTCACATTTCAGCAGGACAATGATCCGAAGCACAAAGACAAAGCCACATTTATGGCGAGACTTGAAGATCGCAGTCCATCGACGATCACCATCAAACGTGACAGAACCTGAGCAATTTTCACATGAAGAATGGGTGAAGATTTCACCATCTCACTGCGCAAAGCTGGTGGAGACGTACCCAAAAATACTTGTTAATATTTTTCAACCGGTGAATTTTTATTTGTACATGTTTTTTGCAGGTATTCCTGACATGTAACCTCCTTCAAGTAATAACAGTGTTTAGTTTGATCTCTTGAGTTATGAGTAAAAAAAAATAAATGTGGCATTATTGGTCGGGGGTGAATAATTTTGCAGGCCACTGTATGGCAGTATTTGCTTCCATTGGCTTTTGAAGAATTATAAGATGGTGTTATTTTCCAGCCTTATGAACATCTTTCCTTTAAAAAAATTTTTTCATCAGAGCTGCAGCTTTGGAGAACAAAAATTGGTAATTTATTTATTTTTCCTCCTTTTTCAGGATCTGGCTGAGATTAATGCCAGGAAAACAGCAGATTTGGTTGTGGATCATTTTGGTGCTGAGATTTTGCAGGTGCTCGACTCGCTCCAGGTGAGTCATTTCCATATTTGTTTCTCAGCAAAGAGGGTTTGCTTGTATATGTATGACTCGTGTGCAGAGAGTTTCCAATAGTAATGTGGGCAAATTGCTTTATATTTCCATAGCTCTGAATAATTACCCCTCATCTTATAAATACTCCCAAGAAAAAGAAAGTACTGCATGAGTTATTGGCCTATTTGGCATCCCATCTGAGCATGTCGCTTGCACGTTGAGATCGTAGCTTCATTCAATTCATATATATATATATATATATATATATATATATATATATATATATATATATATATATATATATATATATATATATATATATATATATATATATATATATATAGTTTGTCCACCAATACTGGAAGTTCTTGTACTGCATGCAGTTCATGTGCAAGCTGATCCGTTAGCCTTGATTCAATGGGTTAAAAAAATTGTTTCACATTGTAAAATCAAATGCAATTTTCAACCACAGCCTTCCTTACTCACACCACTCCCTCTTATGGCTGACTTCTTTGCCACCCTTTTTAGGCTAACTTATCTTCCCCCTTCCCTCCTTTAATGCCATACCCCCTTCTCTGCACATTTCTTATGCCTTTTCTTCCCCCACACCATTGGTAACCTCTTTCTCTCTCACACCTTCCTTCCCCACTCCACCTTCCTTACATCCCTCCCCACTACATGGACACACACACACACACACACACACACACACACACACACACACACACACACACACACAATGATTTCCCACCAACTAATACAACTAGGATGCCTGGAGACAGAACAGAAATGATGTAAAAGAGGATACGACGCAACAACAGACCATCTACTACTAAAGGTCACACTCAGAAAATTGTAAAACGAGAAGAACAAAATTGTCCACAGCATGGATAGACTACATAAAAGCTTTTGATAGTGTCCCACATTCCTGGATGATAAAATGCATGCAAGTGTACAAGATCAACCACAAATAATCAAACTGATTGAGAAAGCAATGGAGCACTGGAATATCACATTGATATAACAGCACTCAGAAGGAAAGATCAAACTACCAGGAGCGACTACATGACGCATGATCTTCCAAGGAGACAGCCTTCCACCCCTCCTGTTTTGCCTGGCCTTGGACCTACTGATCAACCTCGTAAATGGCAAAGGACACAAATACATCCTAACATCCCCTAACATCCAATAAGAGAGTGTCCAAAGAAACTGGGAAGGTGACACCTCTACTGCACATGGATTATATAATACTCTTTGCTGCAAACGATGAAAAATTGACAGAACAACTGAAATTAGTGCCACGGTACTCCAAAGGCATTCAAATGGAATTTGGCCGAGATAAGTGTGCCAAGTACACATTCAGACAAGGTAGACCAGTAAAAACGGACTACATAAAAATCAACAAAAATACAACACAGGAGCTGGACAACAAAGCATCATACAAATACCTCGGAGTAGAAGAGGGCTACCAAATATGTCACAAATACGCAAAATAATTGCCAAAGAATACCGATGTAGAATGAGGCTGATCCTAAAAATGTACCTCTCCCCAAGAAACAAAATCAAAGCCATAAACCACCTTGCAGTACCAGTGTTCGAATACACCTGCGGAATAAAAAACTGGCCATAATCGGAAATCAACAAACAAGATATCAAAATAAGGAAACTCCTCACCATCCACAAAATGTTCCACAAAAATCAGTGCATCCCAAGAATGTATCCGCTGAGACGAGAGGGAAGTAGCGGCCTGATGGAACTCGACCAAGTGCACAAAATGAAAACTGTTGTCACTGACCCTCTAGAAAATCCTCTTTTATCTCTTTGCTGAAGACTCTACTGTCTGCTGTGACATCTCTCATCCTTTAGACAGGCAGGCAGAAGCCTCTGCCCTCTCCTCAGACCTTGACAAAATAAATCACAAACTGGTCAAACACTTGGAATTTGTCTTTCAAGCCTGAGAAATCCCACACTCTCTCTCTCTCTCTCTCTCTCTCTCTCTCTCTCTCTCTCTCTCTCTCTCTCTCTCCCTCTCTCTCTCTCTCTCTCTCTCTCTCTCTCCTCTCCCTCTCCCTCTCCCTCTCCCTCTCCCTCTCCCTCTCCCTCTCCCTCTCCCTCTCCCTCTCCCTCTCCCTCTCCCTCTCCCTCTCCCTCTCCCTCTCCCTCTCCCTCTCCCTCTCCCTCTCCCTCTCCCTCTCCCTCTCCCTCTCTGAAAGGACTGCACTGCAAATCCTCCCATCTATTTTCTCAACAACCCTTTCTAAGACGTTCAGTCACTCTCAGCCATAATCTCTCTTGGGCAAGTCACATTTCAAAATTGGCTTCCAAAGCCAGACACTGACTGAGCATCCTCCATCATGAAAAGTCCTTCCTTGGCATACCTGAGCTCCTATCCACCTACAAGACTCTCATCCACAGCTTGATGGAGTACTGCTCTCTCTTCTGGGCTGGCTCCCCTGCCTCATATCTCGCTCAGCTTGATGCTGTGGAAACAAAGGCTTTCAATATCATTGGAATTTCTCGCGATGAAGCTGAGTCTATGGGTCTATCACTTTGCCATCACCACAGGTCAGTGGTCTCTGTCTTCTTCCAACTCATTTGTGGACTTGCATCCTCTGCCTTCTCCGTGCTTTGTCCCCCCCCTCCCCAGATATCTGCAGGATTCACACGGTCCACCAGTAACCCCCTCCTAATGAAATGGTCTAAATCCAGAACCACTGCTCACCTCCACTCTTTTATTACTATGTTTTTACCCACCTGTAGAACCATCTTCCATGCTCTATTCCATCTCATTTTTCCTCCCAGGTCTTCAAGACAGCTGTTCACCACCATATCAAGTCATCCCCCATCCAAAATCATGATATTTTATACACCATTCTCCTTACCCCTCATCATTACTTGCATCCCTTGTTTGTCCGTCTCCATCAACAGTACTTTTTTCCTCTGCCATGGTGTTGGTGTTTCCCCTTTCTCTTGCTGTTCCCTTTGTTAGGTTGTGTCCTGATTTGTTCTGCGTCAAACGTCTTCCACGAGCCGAGAGCATGCATTAAAAAAATGTATGATTGGCTGAGTATGTGAAAAGTTCATCAGATAACCAAACCCATTTTGTCTGCAACCACAAAGACGGCAAGTCACTTAAGGTATCCTTAACCTACTTTGCAAAACCTTTCCAAAAACAGTTGTTAATTGAAGATGTTACACATAAAACTGAAACAGCAATGGAAAAAGCTGCAACAATTGCAAAAAAACAACAAAATAAAAATATAAGGCAAAATATTAACAGATATGCACCGACAACTGGGAGAATGATAAAAGAGCAGAGAGATACTAAAAAAAAAGAAAAAAATGAAGAGTTGGACAGATTGGGCATAGACAAAGAAGGCTCATTGGAATGGCTAAGAAGAGGTCAGATCAACTTGGATGGAGAACGAATCAATAAATGCCCAAGACCAAGGACACGACATGATTGGCTTTAAGAAAATGCCAGGACTGAGTCAATCGGACAGGTTTAGGTTCTGCAAGGTAGAAACAGAACGGGTCACCTCCTATCGGTATGTAAAAAAAACTCATGTCAGAACAGCTGCACACACAAAGGCACAACAAAGTATGTGGAGTAACAACTGGCACATCCTCAAAAATTTATATCTATATCCCAGTTAATGAAAACTCTTTGAAACATGAAACCAAAACAATCATTGAAAACGAGGATGTAACGCTCACCTAGAACCTGATGATTCCATCAAGTGTGAACATAGAAAATAAAGCACTGCGATCAGATGTAGTACTTAGGTGCAAAAAGGAAAAAAAGGCATCGCTAATTGAGGTGTCAGTACCCAGTGATTCTGGCCGAAACAACACAGAAATCAAGAAAAATGACCAAATACCAAGATCTCAAAAATGAAGTGAAAAGATCCTGGAAGCTGAAGCGTGCCGACATTGTACAAGTGATAACTGGAGCAAATGGGAATGATTACAAAATAACCTCGCAGAGATCTTGAATAACATCCCGAGGAACATTACTACAAACAAACTACAGTTGGAAGCTGTCCGGGACTCAGTGACGATTCTGAAAAGAGTTCTCGGAACAAAATTCTGAAAATAAGACTTCATAACTTGGTCCCTGAATCGTGATCCCTAATTAAAACGGAGGTGCACACTTTGAGACCTGGGAGGACTCCTTTCCATCTACTGAAACCCACCCATGTGTGGAGATAGCAGCCAACAACAACAACAACAACTTGCATGTACATATACGTGTGTGTGTGTGTGTGTGTGTGTGTGTGTGTGTGTGTGTGTGTGTGTGTGTGTGTGTGTGTGTGTGTGTGTGTGTGTGTGTGTGTGTGTGTGTGTGTGTGTGTGTGTCTTCATTCCACCTTCTGAAACCCATGTATGGAGATAACAAACACACACACACACACACACACACACACACACACACACACACACACACACACACACACACACACACACACACACACACACACACACACACCTTCCTTAACCCCCTCCCATATAAAGCTTATGTTGAGCTTCTATATCCTTCTTTTCAACAACTAACTTTGAAAAGCCATCATTGTGAGCGCCTGGAAGGCTTTCAAAATTATCCAGCAAACTTGTAGCACAGTATTCTGAAGGAGGCCTTGAACTGCTAGTTTTCAACCCCAAGAATGATCGGTTGTATATGTTTAGTGGGTATTAGATTAGTCGGTAACATGTTTGAGCAATTTGTTTTTGCTTTTTGTTTTTGATCAGTTATCTTGCTATGTTGATTGTTGCAGCCTGGAAGGTTGCTGTTTATTAAAGTTATATATATAGCCATGAGGTATATATATACAGTATATATATATATATATATATATATATATATATATATATATATATATATATATATATACTGTATATATTTTTTTCATTTCAACAGCTTGCCTGCAAAATAGACTAACTTATGTTACCTCATGGCTCATTTATCCCTAGAGTTCACCACAACTGCTACTTCACTTCCTGGAAAGCCTGCTGGAGCCCTTGTAAGCCCTCTTCCGTTTTGTTGTATCATCAACCTTGATTGTTACAATTTGTGACTGAGAACAAATGCACAGAATAAACCAAGCTCATTGCTAATTTTTAGCCTTGTACAAATCTCCAGATGAAAGACTGCATGACAAGTATGGTGAAACTTCATATTCTTACATTGAATAATGCAAGAGGTTTTGAATGTATTTCAAGCAAAACACACAGCCTTGACAGTTCACAAAAACTAGGTCTCAATGAGGTTGATTTTGTTATAATGCAGAGTAGGTGAAGGCTGTCATGCTTGCAGGGGCTCAGGGCAGGGTGTACGTAACATCGGCGAAGGGCCAGTGGTGGCAAAGACTTACCTGGAGTTGCTCAGTGGCGAGAAACCAACTGCTGTCCTCCCATTTCTGAAGTCTTGTGATATGTACTACCTTGAGGAGGCCATCCAGGTAAAGGCAGCAAAGTAAAATGTTTCACGAGAAAGATGTTTTTGCGAATTTCGATGTGGGATCCAAAGAGGTGATGTTCAAGTTATTTAGCCCTCAAAAGAACAGGGAGTATACAATGGTGGTTAAAATGTGACAAACTATTTATACTCATAACTAAGCCTTTATGTATTACAAAAACAATACTTCCATTACTTTTCAAGGTGCCCTCGAGCTTTGGACACAGACTTGATCCATCACAGTGGAAGCTTTAATAGGCCTTCAGTGTATAATTATTTAGGATGCGCACATTGCCGGCATAATTGCCGGCCTCATTCACCAAAAAGTTCTTCCCTCCGAGGCACTCTTCACACATTTTCCCATGGCACATCATTGTCACCGCAATGTGCATCTAATCGTTTATAAATTACAACATATTTTATGTTTTCATTGAGCAAAAATATAATTAGTTTTTGTTCCACACTCTTTGTTACCTCACTTGCTGTTATCCTCATTTCCAGCACTCACATAAGAACAGGAAACGTGTAGTTATCGGTATTTTGTACAAATGCGTCAATGAAGAAAGATTCCCTAAAAAAAATTTTTGTCCACAAATGACTGCTTTTAGGAAAGGAGCTGAAGTCCTGTGATGTGTACTGTATGTTTTGTGGGTATTAGATATGACGTCAGGTCAGTCTTTTGGGATTGCCACTGGTAACATGTAACCCAGTGCCACCTGCCGCATGGTCGGGTTGTCGGCGACTAACCCAACAGCCCTAACTGGCTTTACTCGTTGAGAGGGTGATTGTGACACCTTGCCAGGATGGAAAACACCACCTGCCACAGTGTGGGTGAGCTTCTTTCGGGAACCAACGGCCATCCACTGCGGAGATGGCGTCTCCTAAAACACCCAATGGGGATGGAGAAATTTATTTTTCCACTTGGCCTAGTTATCCCCCCCCCCCCCCACTCCTGCACAGTGGTCCTGTGAAGAGGTTTCTTTGTTTCAGTACTAGGTTAAGGTTTTGCCAGTTTTTCCTCTTCTTCTTTTTCTTTCTTAGCCCCTTACCTCGGGTGGCTTTATGCCTTGTTTAGGGTGATGTCCATGAAAAATACAATGAGCAAATTAATAAAAATTCAACCACCTTTGTCTTGTATGTGCAAACGTCTGCAAGGGGGAGCAAGTGGAGGATTTCTAAATTGTATTAAATTTACCTGTATAATTTTATTCATCGATTCCACATAAAGTTTGTTTCATTACTGAGTACCAAAACTTTTTGCATCAATGTTCTTTCGTGTTAGTATGTTTATTTTCAGAAAATTAATTTTCTTCTGGGTGGGCTGTGCTCAGTCAGGAATTCCATATCAACTTGCGTAACTTTGCAAAAATTCCCCAGGTTCCAATCTCACGTGTGGATGAAAGAAATTCCTAAAAATGCTACAACAAATAATTTCACTCCCAAACTCAGTGGTTTTCGGGTTCTGGCCCCTTATAAACAATGTACCAGGCCCATGTTATTTTGCACGATGGTTTGTGCAAAGTTCTTGCATTCGCATGCTTTTTTAAATGACATTTTGTGAGGCCCATATGTTGTCACTTGTTAAAGTTTTTTTCCGCTTGAACTCTGGATAGCTTTGACGCAAACTTTCAGAATCGATTATAAAAAGCAGTTCAGCTTTCGCCATCTCAAAACACATTTTGTCTTAAGTTCTTTCATTTTTGGAGATCGCAAAGTGCCCGCAAGTAGTCAGAGGAATTTTTTTGTAATTTTAATATAGATTTCTATGCCTAGGTATAGCCCCAATACTACGATTACCGTTATTTATTTAATTATGATCTCGATTATCCCCACCTCCTTGTGGGTTCAGCTAGGGAAGGTATTTTCCTTAAGTCTTTCGCAAACTGGTTGGTCAGGCCTGACTTTCCAGCAAGTATTAATCAATCGATTAATTTATAAATAACACGGCCTGAGTTAAAATATGGCTTTGCAAGAAAAAAAGAAAATGCTAAAATACCTCATTGTAGTGGAGAGTTGACTACATAGGCAGAGTTGACCTGTGCATTGCATAGAAACTCACATTTAAGAAACCTACATCTGAATATCATTTCAACTTTTTGAGAGAATTGCTTTTAAAGTCGATGATTTTTAAAATTTTAATTATAGGTATATTTTGAACAAATACATTCTTTATCTGTACTGACTGCTATTAACATTAAACTCTCAGTGTTGAAGCAATACGTTCGTTGCCTTCGCTCAATGGCCAAAGAAAATAAAATCAAATTCTGATACACAGAACATCCATAAAATTATGTATATCAGAATATACATAACTTTGTGCAAGTTACGTATGTATATCACGTTATGTACATCAGAATTTTATTCAAACCACAAAGGGTTAGGGTTAGGAGAAACTAGAAAAGTATCTGGTTAGAAACAATAAGAAAAGCTTCTTTTTCTTTTTCTTTTTATTCGATGAGATCACAGACCTCTCATTTTTCGGCGGTTGATTGCAAGATGCTTAAAAGGTAGTTTTCTTTTCAACCTCATCCTCTAGTTTTTCATGAGTACAATGTTTCTCTTGTACCTGGGTGGAGCAAAAAGGATGGAGCAAAAGGACC
>NC_140966.1:4617500-4620000 GCF_056783735.1 Eptatretus burgeri
GCCGAGGTGGAAACGCGGTGGTGTGGTTATGAGGGTTGTGGTTAAGGTGGTTGTGTGAAGCAGTTGGTCCAAAATAACGATAGTAAAGAAAAACGGCGACCTGAAGATTCACAGCCCTGTCCATACGGATAAATCCCATTAAACAACGGTGGGGAAATCTAACTGAACACGGACTTATCGGCATAACTAACTCAGGACCTATATGGTGTTCTGCGAATTTCCACAGCTGTAACAATATGTGTATATATGTGTGTGTGTGTGTATGTATATATATATATATATATATATATGTATGTATATATATGTATGTATATATATATGTATATATATGTATGTATATGTATGTATATATATGTATATATATGTATGTATATGTATGTATATATATGTATGTATATATATAAATATGTATGTATATATATCTATGTATATATATATATATGTATGTATATATATGTATATATATGTATGTATATATATGTATGTATATGTATATATATATATATATATATATATATATATATATATATATATATATATATATATATATATATATATAATGTTTATATACGAGGTGTGTTCAAAAAGTATCCAACCTTAATTTTTCGTGTGTAAACAAATGAAGCTAGGGAGGCGTGGTTTGGTGCACATATGTAGGCGATCCTAATTCGTATGCGTGAATATTTTCCCGCCTGCAGAAGCTGTCAGTCGCCGACAGACCGCCGATGAGTGAGGAAGTGTAAGTGAGTGCCGTCGGATTTTCGTTTTTGACAAAATGACGGATCACTGTGGTCTAATCGCCAGTGATCACTGTGTTGAAGAAGTTGGGATCGCTGTTCACAGTCTCCAGCATGTCCTGTGCGATCTCCAAACGGAGTTGCTTCTACTCGATTGTTAGCAGCTTTGGCATGAACTTCGCTGAGATTCTCCTTAAGCCCAAATCCTCAGTCACAATGGAATGAACGGATCCAATGCTGACGCCCGCCTCGTCTGCAAGTTCTCTGATCGTGATTCGAAGATCCTGCATCAGCAGGGTCCTCACTTGGTCAATGACTATCTCATTTCGGGATGTTGAGGGCCTCCCAGAACGTGCTTCACTTTCCACTGAAGTGCGACCATCTTTGAAGCGGTTGTACCACTCTTTTATCTGTGTGGTGCCCATTACTTCATTCCCGAAGGCCTGTTGAATCTTGCGGATCGTTTCCACTTGGGAATCGCCAAGCTTTACACAATATTTGATGCAGTAGCGTTGTTCAAGTTTTTCCGTCATTTTGTCAAAAACGAAAATCCGACGGCACTCACTTACACTTCCTCACTCATCGGCGGTCTGTCGGCGACTGACAGCTTCTGCAGGCGGGAAAATATTCACGCATACAGATTAGGATCGCCTACATACGTGCACCAAACCACGCCTCCCTAGCTTCATTTGTTTACGCACGAAAAATTAAGGTTGGATACTTTTTGAACACACCTCGTATGTATATATTGTTGTGGATTTTCACCCGCCCGGCGTGCGGACGACCACCTTTTGCTAAATTGCGGCCGCGCGCGCTCACCGGACGAGCAATCTAGTCTCAGTTTTTCGGATCAACGCCGAAACCCAGCTACGGATGTTGTTAACCACACCATAAATCAGCCAACTCTTCTGTCCACGCGCTACAGGGTCGATCGCCGAATTGTCGATGTACCTAATTATTCGCGCAGACAGAAATGCCAGGGATTTACACCTCAACGGAGCCTGCACGAAAACGAGCCGCTTTAAGCAGCTCGTTCCGTTTGCGATTGCCGAGCGGTTTTATATCGCCAAGCCCCGTCGGACCAGATGTACGTTTTATTGGCTATTAATCAGCCAGCTAATTATTCCGAACGCAATTATGGCAGTCAATGGCAGGAAAGGACGCCACGAGCAGGTGAACATTCAAACAATGGGGATATTTATTTGAACACAAGCAATGCAATGAATGGGGGGATGGGGAAAAGACACGAGCAAAAATCTACAGCCGATATCTATTTATTATGTACATGCACTTACAACAATTCTACTTACGAACAAGGCGCCACAGACTTTAATGCAAAAACCCCAAGAAAGAAAGAAAGAAAAGCACCGGGCTCGAAAGCCTTTATAATTGCTTGGAGCCGGGATGACCGCAGGGCTGCGAGAGACCAAGCAGGCTACCTGCCACCCTCTTGGTGACTCGCTGGGCGACCCTCGATGTCTCTGCCTGCACTCCAACCTCCGAACCCTCCAGCTCTCCACACCAACACCAAACAGCTCTCCACTGCCTCCGAGCTCTCTCTCTCCAAGCCCGGACTCGACTGGACTCCCTCAACTCTCTTCCCGAACTCGACTGGACTCCACCAGCTCCCAACTCAACTGTCTTCTCGGCGTTCCAGCATGGCTCTTCATCGGGTTCGGGGGGTGCTCGCTCTTTCACCTTCGACCCTTCACCCCTGGCTGGCTCCGCCCCTCTCGCCATTTTGATCCGATCTTGCCGTCAAA
>NC_140966.1:4625000-4668477 GCF_056783735.1 Eptatretus burgeri
CATTCCGAAAGTAACTCGTGGGGAATGACGTGTTACACTAGTGAGACATCCCGTGAAACGATGTTTATCCCACGAAGCTACAACACACGTACAAGAAGCAGGTCATGTTCGCGGATTGTGGAAGATGTTTTTTGCGTACGTACATCCAGCTGCTTTGTGTGTGGGTCGTGGAAGATATGTTTTAGAACTGCAAATACGCGGAGCCCGCGGATGTTGGAACCGCGAATGTCGGGGTCCGGGTGTATTCATAACAATTGGATGTGCATGAGCTTTACTAAGTCGTATTGTTGCGAATCTGGAAGCCATGAGCACACAACATACAGGTCCTATAGATTAGTTGTATCAGTAAGTACGTGTTGCCAGTTAGCTCCCTTTTCCCTTGTCTAATGGGAATTTAAATGTACGTGCGCTGTGGAGTTATTTTAATAGTTAGGATTTTTACACCCCTTATGACAACAACATGCCTTCACCTCGCTTCCTCACACCGACGCCATTGTCTATGTGCGTTCGACCACGTACGTGGGCTGAGTATCCTCGGCCAGCAGAGCTCCGACTCCGCCCCAGAGAGATGGAACGTTCCCCCCGACTAATGGGAGGCGTGAGACGTCTCAGACATCGACTTTCTCACGAACCTCAGACGGAGATCCTTCCCACGACACCCCAGCCGCAGGAGAAATACAATATAAGGAACGCCAGGGCCTTGGAAAGAGCGTGAGCGTCAGGGTTGGGCGATCGGGTTTGAGGTGCCGAAGATCGACTCGTCTGGTCTGGTCAGCTTGGCAGCGATCGGGTTTGAGGTGCCGGAGATCGACTCGTCTGGTCTGGTCGGCTTGGCAGTGTTCGGTCGTCTCTCGTCTCGTCCACCTGGCGTCCGACGTTTATCCTCCGTCCCTGGTGCTTGGAGTGGCATCGTTGCTGCGGGTTCGAGTCCCAAAGAGCCAGACCGTCGAAGACCACATGAGGTGGACAGGTCTAAGTGCAGGCTCTGGTCTCTAGCTCACCTGTCCTTGAGCTGGAGGCCTTCAATAAAGACCATTGGGGTCTGTATCTGTGTGTGGGCCCATCTTTCAGTAGCAACTGCTAAGTGCCTTGTACATTATTTGCATTTAATTTCTATTAGTCGTGATAACTCTGCTTCTTACGTGCTCCCCTCCTTCCCCACCTATTATAAATAAACCCATGTGTTAAATGTATCAGTTCGTTTTTGTGTTTCTTTTATTGGTTTAACACGGTGTGTGTTGGAGAATTAGCCAGGATGTTGCCGCTGTAAAGGGACATTTGGACCGACAAAAGCTCGGTGACTGTCCGCTCGGGTTGCACACGGTTCGAGTACGCTAGCGTTTCGTTCCGTACGAGCATCGTCAAGGGTGAATTTCCCCGGTAGTTGGACGACGTGGGTATTTAGGTAAATTGAAATTGGCAATCGACCCTACCCCACATGGTTGACCTATTGGCGAACTTCTGTCCGATAAGGGACCCGTCGGCTCCGGAGTTATCCGGGGGTGACGACCTATAAATTCCGGGTGATCGGTGGAGCCGACTCTCCTGCTCCATCTGGTGGCCGTGCTCGTCGCAGACGCCCGGCCCCGCAACAGTATCGACATGGTGCTGTGCATTGTAATAGCTGGTTTGGCAAGCGTAAGCAAGCCATAGCAAGCCGCTTGCTAACATAACACACCCCAGGATGGTGAATTCAGTGCTTGAGATATGGTGTATTTGATATTACTTTAGGTTCCAGTAGTATTAGTAGCAGATGAGGAGTTGATTCCATTGATTCTATTTAGAAGTGTTTTGAAGTCCAGTCATTTTGTGACAATTGAAACAGTATGTTTGTCTTTTCTGGGGTTGGATTGGTCAGTGAGTACTGCAGGTAAAGAAAGGTAATGTGAAGATGGTTGTGACACGAATCGATAGAGAGTGAGTCAATTTTGGAACAAGGAGAGTCGAGGACTATTACGTAGAGTGTGATAAAAATTTGATGCGGCCAGTGTCTGGGATAATGGAGACATGGGGTCGTCTTTGCTGTCGGAAGTTTGTAGAAATGGTACACCTGAAGATTGAGATAGATAGAAATAATGGATTGCTACTTTGCAGGAGGTAATGGAGTGTGAAAGGTGTGTAGTTAATAATGGGTTACATTTATGGAGGGAGTCTGGAGAGGAGAATGGCAGTACTAAGGGTGTGGTATGTGCAGGCAGGAATTAGGGTTACAGCGAGTTCAGGTGGGGTGAGGATGTGAGCGAGCGGGAGTGGAGATGTTTGTGAGCACAGGTGAGGGACAAGTTGCATGAGCAAGCTCAGGCGTGGCGGACTGGACCGAGTTTGCATGACCGAGGTCAGGTGCAGGGGAGGCGGAGTTGCGTGAGTGAGCTCAGGTGTGGGAGAGGCGGAATTTCTCGGGCGTGTGAGAGGCAGAGTTGTGTGAGCAAGGTCGGGCGTGGGGGATGTGGAATTGTGTGAATGAGCTTTGGCATGGGGGAGGCGGAGTTGTGTAAACGAACGCAAGCGTGGGGGAAGCAGAGCCACATGAGCGAGCTTCGGCGCAAGGGAGAGGGATGGTGGGGAAGGGGGGTCGAGTTGCGTGAGTGAACTCTGGTGTGGGCTGAGCTGTGTGAGTGCAGGCGGGGATGGGGGTGGTATGAGTTGACAAGTTGTACGAGAGAGCGGGGGGTGGGGAGGGGGGTGGGTGGGTGTATGGTATTGGACAAGTTCAGATATATCAACATTAAAAAAAAAAAGAAATCATACATTTTCATATCTGTCATTTTAGGACAAAAACATCCACATCGGTGTCATTTCCTCTTTCCAATTGGTACTGCAATCACTTTTCACATCCCACAAACTATCCATTGGGCAATCATGCCTGTGTGATGTACACCATGTAATCATAGTCTATCAATTGGACACATTTTTATGCACTAATTCAATGCTTATTCAACTTCATAGAACATTAGAATCACATTCTCTTTTCATAAACTTTGATACTAATTCACACAACAATAATGTTTGCGAACTTTTCTTCAACGGCTGTGAGTATTACTGATCTGTGAAATGATGTGCAAGCTTATAATAAAGCCATATGGTTAAGTTGTAGTTAAAGTCGTGAAATTTGATAAAATGCAAAGTGGAGATTTGAGCAGTTGTGAAAAGTTATGTGAATCTACTTGCATTTGCTTCGGCGTCATTTTTTGACAGCTTTGTGCATTTGCAAAGTTCTGGAATAACTACCACTCCAGCACTATAATAACCCCACCCCAACCAATTCCCCCACTCCCACCACTACTCAAAGGCTGTAACAATTGGTGATGCAAGCATGTGATCCACAATTTTAAACATAATTTTTTTTCTCATATTTATTAAGAGATGTATGAACACGTTTGTGATTCAGCATGAAGATCTGCGTCGACATACTGTTATCAGGAGTGCCCATTGTTGGGTTGTCGTTGTTGAAATCACCACTTGATGGTATTGTTGGGAAATCAGATAACACAAGTACTTTGCTCTGTTTTACCAGGCCAGAGCCTCAGCAATGTGGAGTCTACATTGATGGATGTAGTGGGACTTTGCCAACGGAACTCAGGGAAGCTGGAAGAACGGGAACGAGAGGTATGGTATTTCTTTGAGACTTGTACATCACCATTTAGTTTTCAAATGCTTTAAGTGAAACCTTGTTGTGGCTTTCGACTCAAGGAGGCCGTAAAATAGTGTTAAGCATTGCATAACTAGACTCAGTGGTCTAATAGTTCAAGCATCGACTCTGAATCTGGGAGGTCGGTGGTACGAACTTGTTAAAAATGAGGAAATTCATTTTCTTTCTTTAGGGCTTGTGGTTCCCATTGCTCGAGGTGATGTTGGCACAGCAGCGGAAATTGGGCCCAAAATTTTCTGCACAGGTTGAGGGTAAGTATACTTTGTAGAACCACATACTTATTCAGTACCACCGTTAATAGGACTCCACTTAAACACTTGGCTGTTTGAATTGTATTTCATCCCAATGAGGTTAAATTTTACTCTTCAGGCCTTCACAGAATGGAAATCCACAATGGTGGTGATTGTGGTGTTTGAAAAAGTTTATGTAGTGGCCGATTGACATTTTTCTATATTTTATTTTAATTATTTTGTTTGTGTGACCCCAAACCCCCTCGCCCTGATACTCCTTACGTTCTCCACTTCATTTTCTCTGCCGTTTCCCCACTTGTCATCTATTCCTGCTTACCTTATGATTTCCATAAACCATCATTGATCAAAAAAAAAAAAACTTCCATTTGATTGTTTCTCCACTCTTTGGTTTAAAGATAACATTTGACTGTATTCCAGAGCTGTACAGTTCAGAAACACCAATTGGATTTTGCAATGTGGGTTTTAAGATAATTATAGTATTATCATATGACAGTTATGCCTGGTGTTAGCTTAATGGTTTGGGTGGCAAGCTTGGGATCTTAGGGTCCTGAGTTCAAGCCCTGCTGGCTGCTGAATTAACACCAGGTGGGGTTGACTCAGCCTGTCATCCTTCTGAGGTTGGTGAAATGAGTACTAGTGTACTGGTAATAGGGGCACTGCATCAGTGGCATAGCCAACCCTCCAACCAATGATGCAACCAGCAGTCAAAAAGGCTGTACACTATTGGCACCCAGCAGCCAAGCTACCATATGCACGAAGAAGAATAATAATAAGAAGAAGAAGCATGACCACTCTGAGTTGAAGGTTACATTTTAAACTTTTGTCAGATTTAACGAAGACAGTGGAACACACCAGTGTGACCATTCCTCATTTTCATAAATGCCAAGGTGAGCCAATGAAAAAAGCCAAGAATTCACAAGGTTTCAGAAAAGCGATAATAGAAAACCAAGACGCCAAGGTGAACAACGAAAAGCCAAGATCTTATGAAAAAAGCCAAGGAGTGGTCACACTGGAACACACGTTAATATCCGTACTTCATTTACATTATCACCTAACATTGTCTTGAATGTCAATTTGTAATTTTATTTTCAAAAACGACAACAGCTGTGATTTTAAAAAAGAAGTCATTTACACCGACGTCTACTGTCTTGCCATGGCTTACAAACATCGGTTTTGTCCATCCATTCATTCTCTATCTATCTATCTATCTATCCATTCCCTCCATACATCCCTTCCATCCATCCATCCTCACCATCTATCCGTTGATAAGGAATAGCAGACTTGGCACCACATGACAACACATAGCACAACACAGGCAGGTGGTTGATCGATGTGTTTTTGATTATGTTGTGCAGAGGGAGTGCGGGTACTTTTGCCTTGTATCGTAAATGAACAACCAAGCAGCTTATAGAGCGCTCACCAAGTGACTTGAGCATTCAAGCTAGCACTCCAACGAAATGGTTGATAACGAACGGCAGGCTTGGCAAGTGATTAGCGAACACCGATCGGTCCAACTGAACACCACTCGGAGAGACCCAGAATGTGAAACAATGTCCAAATTGTACAAACGAGTGTGTGCCCGTACGTGCGTGGCTGTACGTGCAAAAAAAAAAAAACACACAAAAAAAACTTTCAAACAACCTCACAGGCCGTTCCTTCGCTCTCGCGTGCCCATACGTGCGTGGCCGGATGTGCAAAAAAAAAAACTTTCAAACAACCACACAGGCCGTTCCTTTGCTCTCGTAAACGATGACTGGATTGGGGCATTGTGTTTATCTAAAATGCGCATAAGAAATCGATAAATTATTATAATACAGTAAGTCATCACTATCCGGAAGTCTGTACATTGTAACCCGTAATGGGGAACGTGGCTGAGGATCTCTTCCCCAATGGCCACGCCTACGCATCAACGTGTCCTGTCATTGGTAACTAAATGGCGCCCTTTCCCCATCGGCCACGCCTACGCAGCAACGTGTCCTGTCATTGCTTTGGTAAATAAATGGCCATAACTTGGGAACCACTTGTCCGATTAATATCAAACCTTGAAAAGGCACATACTCAGGGCCCCAGCAATATTCTTGGCAAGTTTCAATTAGATCGGACCAGTGGTTGTCGAGAAACAGCGGTCACACGCACACGCACACACACACACACACACACACACACACACACACACACACACACACACACACACACACACACACACTGCTGGAAATATAGATGGATGAACTTTTTAAAATAATTATTTAATTTTTAGCAGTTGGAGCTGCTGCCAAGGTCAGATCTGCAGTTTGAATTATGAAATTCGGCTCACATTAGGAGATTCTGGAGGTTATGGTATGTGTGTAAATGAAGTAAAGCCATGAATACTGGCATCTCCAGGCATTTATAAGCATTGCAATGTATCCAGCGATGCGGAGCTATGATGAGCAGGCATTTGATGATATGAGCAAGGAAAGTGAGGAAATAAAAAAGTTTATCGTTAAACCGGTGTGGCCTGTTCCAATTCAATGTAAGGTTGAGCAGGCCAAAAAAAAAGCCGAATTCAGACCCCATTGAGGTGACCCAAGGATGAGCCTTGAGAAAAGATAATTAAATAAGGCCGTTAATTATCTTCAAAAGGGGTGTTTAAATTAAACCAAACACCCAATTTTCATTCATGCACTCCTGTGGAGTTCCTTTAGTACGCATGCAAAGTTTCTGCCACTCGGTTTCATGGTTTTGGAGTTATGGTGGAGACACACTGACACACACACACACACGCATTTGTTATTATAGATAGTTACTTCTTAAGGTGAGCGTGTCCATCTGCCTGCTAGATTTCCAGTGCTATTTATCGTATCCCTGATTAGGGTTAAATTGTGAAATGTTTTTCGTTATGACCAGCATGGTTTTAGACTGCATTCAGAACTCAGCTGCATGCTGCACTGTTGGGGCGCACGGGCTGACTAAAAACTGTTGACATTGTCAGGAGTACACCAAAGCTAGCTAAGGAGTAATGTTATCAGGAGTTTAACCCATCATCAAGGATTTATCGAACATCATCAAGGGTTTATCAAAAGTTTATCAACACAAACAAACAAACAGATGGACGATTATAATCCCAATTCATATGGATTCACACTAACCCAAGACATGTTATTAATTAATGTTATGGTGATTTTTTTTTTTTTAATCTATTACATTATGCTTAAAAGTATTGCAATGTTTCCATGATTAAAAGGCTTTTTATAGTCAGAAATGGCTGAGAATACAGGAGAGACCCTCTCTTAACCTCCGGCATCTGAGGCCCTACCCAGAACCCCAGAGGCCCAGCTTGTAGTGCAAGGATCATGGGCTGGTAACATTTCATGTTGACCTGCAACTGACAATACTGTACTTAACACATCACTGTATAGCATCATCATTATATTCTTGTGAGAAGAGTAAATTATTAAATGTAATCATTTATTATATGGCAGTGAGATAGTGCAAATGGATGACCAACACATGCATATTTTTCGACATTACAGAGCTGAAAGGACTTACTCGTGAAGTCATAAACAGTATGGCTGGTTTTATCGCCATCCCGTCCATTCTGCTGAGACTTCTCCAGGTATCTCACATGACTGTATTCCTGTGTGTTCCTAGTCCCAACAACACTCCCCCTTATCTTCCCACTTCAAATGATTACACAGTAATCCCCGCTGGGGAGTTAAAAATCATTTGCGATTTAAAGATTTAATGGAGTAAAATGAATTACTCGAACCATTTTCTTTGTTGTCTCATGAAAACCATGTTAAAGACATCAGACGGGCTGGGAGGGTATCTTCGAGGTACGTACACGTGCCTCCAAGCTGTCTCACCTTGGTTCCAATCTTGACCCAGATTCAAACTGTCATCCTGGTGTCTCGCGCAACAATGCATGTGCCATCCCTCGGATGGATGTTAAACTGGGCATCTCATCTGCCGGCATTAGTTGGTGGATGTTAAAGATCCCACAGTGTCCTTCATGAAGAGTAGGCGAGCTATCGCCGGCGTCCTGGTCAAATTACAAATTACTTCCCTAACTATTACTGGGTATGAAAGAAAAATAAGAAATTGAGCTTTGAAATTGTTTTCACTTCAAAAACGTCCATCTCATGTTTCTTCTTATTCCACATTTAATGGGCTTTGAAATTACTTTTTCTCAATGTTTATGAAGTGAAATGAATATAGCTGCTGATGCTTGATCCCTGTTGCTTTTGCTCTCATTATCGAGGCATGATGTATCATTTTTACTGTGTCCTTGTTATGGATAAATGTTTTTTTGTTTTTTTTTAAGATGGAAATAAGTTTACATTATGTTTCTTTGTTCATAAAACTTTATTAATCTGAGTCACAATGTGGGAAATATCATCAACTTTAATTTTAAAGGCAAGAAACGACAAACGTATTTTTGATGCCACCGTTCAATGGATCACAATTTTTTCTTCATGACGCTGCACATTTTATATATTCAAATGAGCCAGTCATGTAACATGCATTTAATGAGGTATCAGCTTGTATGGATTCATCATCCCTGATACAGCCATTAATAAAATATCTCGGAGAGAATTTCCCAGCACTGTAACTCTGAATACAACAATAGGATGATTTGACAGGAATTCAAGGTGCTATTCCTTTGATATAAGTAAGTCAAGAAGGCCTGATTTCTTTGAATGAAAGTCTGAAGATAATATTGTGAAATATCTGAGAAGAGTCGAGTTTTGAGATGATAAATTGTACTTTGTGTTGGTTAACAGGACCCAGCTTACAGTGCAAGTAAGTTTGGTGAGGTGAAAGACCTCATGCTCACAATGCTGGATACTTTCAACTATGAAAAGGTAATAATGGGGCATTGGGGTTGAAGAGTATTTTGATAATGTATTTATATTGATCTATTGAGTTTTCACCCTGTTTTATTAAAATCTGATTTAAACACTGGAGAAAATTTTATTTAAGGTGTGTTTTTTTAACATTGATATAGCACTTGTGGTGGAGCTTGTATATAAATTGCATACAGGACAAAGATATTCGTAGATGCCAGTTGTACTTTTACATTAATTTACCTGGACGTGAGTATACATTGGACAGAACATGGTATTAGAATATGTGTTCATAGCATCATGAGCCATAAGTTCAGCTCACGATAGCAAATAAGTCAACTAAACAGGCTAAACAGATCATTGCAGATGTAAATATTATTGTTACGTGTTATTATTTAATGATTGCACTTATTTTTGTAACTGTAGACCCTTCTGAGTACAACTACAGATCTAATCCGCCATGACTTGCACTGGGCATTGTCCCAGCTTCGTGGTGCGGCGGCACGTGGCTTGCATCCTCGGGGTGAAGCCTGTGGTTTGTGTGGCCAAGCTTTTCGCCAACGTCACGGGCCTACTGGAGACCGGAAGCTGCTTGTTTTTGGGTAAGAATAAAGTCCCCAAAAATACTCCGCTTCATTTATATAATTACCAGCATATAAGTGCCGTCACTTCGCTGACGGGAATACCAATCTTTGCTGCGATGGCTAATCTATGGGGAAAAAACAAAAAATTATTACTGGAAGATTCTGCCCTCTGTGCAGGGATAACCAATGTCGAAAGTTGGCGTTTACAGTTTCGCCATGTGTGCCCATGTACCTATCCATGTACAAACTGTTATGTATGTGTGGAAATATATATATATATATATATATATATATATATATATATATATATATATATATATATATATATATGTGAATGAAAAGGGAACAAACATTATAAATAAATTTGGAAAAAATACTGGAATCGAACCCAGGTGTGGTCCATAATTTTTCCACGTATATTTATAATGTTTGTTCCCTTTTCATTCATAGAAGAATGCATGTATGTATGTATGTAAGAATGTATATATAAATTGTTGTGGGCCGGGGTTCGGTGGCGATAAACGACCACGAGGTGGAGCAGTGGAGTCGTCTCCCACGGAACACCCAGAATTTAGGTCGTGACTCTCGGATAAGTCCGAAAGGTCACGGGTCCCTGAGTGGACCGTGGTCACCGATATTTTGATGGCGTGGGGTAGGGTTAATTGCCTAATTTCAATATACTTCAGTACCCACGTCGTCTAACTACTGGGGAAAACCACACCCTCGACAGGCCTCGGGCGGAATGGACCGTTTACCGAGCCCGATCCGGGTGTAAACCAAGCGGGGATTAACAAGATCCGTCAGTCCAAATGAACAATTTACGGCACGAACGGCCTCACTAATTCTCAATGCGCACCGTGCTGGGTCAATGGGAGAAAGCACAGAAAATGAACTGGTACATTTAACAGGGGTTTATTGCAATAATCGGGAGGGAGATACAGAGCAGGGTTATCCAAATATGCAGGCGATTTGCAATGTACAAGGAAAATGCACTTAACAATTCTACTTATCAGACTGGTGCCACACACACACACACACACACACACACACACACACACACACACACACACACACACACACACACACACACACACACACACACACATACACACACACACACACACACACACACACACACACACACACACACACACACACACACACACCTGGAATTATAGATAGATTAATTTGTAATTCTGTTTCTTCCAAAAGCAAACAATATGTATCAACTACTTCACTCTCTTCTCTTCCAATGTATATGGAAGTAACCACTCGATTAGACTTTATAGTTTCCTTTTGAGCACTCAGGTAAAACGCATAGATTGTATACAAACTTTTAAATGCTGTCATTTCCAAAATGGGTTCTTTATTTCCATTACTATCACACAACTTTTGGTAAGACTTGTATGTTTCAGCATAATCATTTTTTTCCCAATTAATTTCCACTCTATCTCTTGGATAAAATGTTCCATCTGGAGAAACGCGAAGTTGTTTCACCTTGGCATTATCACTCAATGCATTATTCTTATCAGTAGCAGTATCACCATCTGGTTTGTTTAAAATAAGCCACAGATATCGTGGCTTTCCTTCCAGAACACCCAAATTCCACGTATAACTGGTTTGGTTCAGTTTAACGTGTTGGCATCTTCTTTTAAGGTATGATACATTGAGTGGTTTCTTTGAGTTAAGTCTTCTATTCAACATCTCTTCTGTTTTAAGATTAGGAGTATATTCACTAATATACCAACTAATTCCATCAATAACAAATTTATTCTGAGCAGCAAAAGCATTAGCCACACCAAAAAGTAATCTATTTTCATTATCATTCCTTTGCAGTTGAAATCTAATTTTAAGACCATACAGAACTTTATCATGATCACAAAATCCAAATATACCTTTAAGAGGAACTGCCACAGTAAAACTATTACCTGCTTTTGTATCATCATTATACATTCCTTTCCTTTGACTATATCCAGGGTCTGTGTTTGTTCCCGTTGACATATCAGGAATAAAACCTTCGAGAGCTCCCTTTCCCATTCTATCACAAAATGAATATAGTGTAAATTTCATCATTTCAGATGGAGTCGAGACATAATCAACTGCTTCAACTTCTTGTGTTCCAATGTACAAGCGAACACTATCAAACATTTTCCAGAAGAAATCATTTACGGGTGCAGCATTTGTGTTAGTCGCAGCCTTAGGGAATGTAAATTTACACAACAAGAAACTTTCGGCGAGATTCAAATAAGTTTGTTGATTATTTATTTCAAAACTTTTTGTTCCATTTGTATTCCAGTCTGTTCCAGTTATTGCATTTACCTTGGGGTAGTCTTCTTTTTTAGTGGAGTGTGAGATGACAATGGTATCATCCAAATCATAGATACTATCAATTGCTTCCATACTTGTATTTATTTAGGAAAAAAGATGTTAAAACTTTTGAAACCCTGACCCAAGTATTTTAATTATTTTCTGTCGTTCTTGGGGAAACAACTGAGTTTTGCCTTTCTCAATTTCTTTTATTGCTTGTCATTTATGAGATTCCTTTTGGGCATCTTTTATACTCTTTCTAGCACCTGCTACATTTCCCACAGCAGAAGCAGTTGAACCAATTAGGTCTTTATGTTTAAGAATAGTTGAACCTATACCCATTAGAGTATGAATTATCCCATCTCCTTTTTTTTCTAAAATGATGTCCTACACCCCTTTGTCTCTTAGGTTTATAGTATTCTCCACCAAGATACATACCTTCACCCTTGTAGTATGGGAAAAGGAACATCCCATCCCCTGTAATTATTTTATATTTTCCCAACTCGTGTTTGCTCACAATAACCATCGTATTTATTTATTGGAAAACTTCATGAAGGGAAATTCTGATGGATATAATTTCTCCATGAAAAGAAATCATGTGATTATCTTGGTCGGTTATCCTAAACTTTACTCTGTATATGGTTTTTCCTGACACAGGTAGATAAACCACGTTTTTGGGTTCCATATTGAATTTATAACCAATTGGGGTTGAGTATGCACTGAATGAAGATATTGTATTTGTTCTTATTCCATCATGATAAGCACCATCAATCAAATCACAGTGAATTAATACCGAATTTATTCCTCAGGATATTTGAATGACATTATCACTGTAAAACGTCTCATTAGTTTCAATCTTTTTTGAGGAGAAACCCAATAACTCTCTAAATGAATTATCAATTGTGAAATCAACCTTGTAGTTATTTTTAAGTTTAATCGTTGATTTTGAATATCTATAACAATATTTTTTGGTTCATCACCCTGTTCTTTCATAAGGCGAGCTATTTCAGAAGATATTTGAGAAATCTCATGTGCTCCAGGTGAAACTGTTATCATTTTGTATCCACTTCCTGGATTATATAACTAAACTTGTCATTTTTCTCGGTGATATTAAACAAGGTATTATAAGTTTCCATGGACAATAAAGATGCCTCATATTCTTTTGTTGCGTCAAGTTGTAGTGGGTATGGAAATGAAGATGTGTGGTTGCTTGTTGTGAAATTAAATCTAAGGATTGTGTTTTTCATGTTATTTAATATGGGATAAAATGTCTTTGTATCGAAATTTATTACTTATTTTCATGTTCATCAACTGGTTGAAAATGGCTGATGCTTCATAAAAACAATTGTTATGACTTATGAGTAACTTACAAGTAACGTGTGTGAACGATCGCGTAACGTGCCCACAAATTATGCCACCGTATGAGGAACGTGTCATACGCTGGCATACGTCGAAAAATTTTCAACATGCTGAAAATTTGTCGACGTACTCGGCGTACTATGAAGTATGCCAGCATGCTTCAGCGTGCTCTTAACGTATGCAAAACTTACCCATGACGTATTCGACGTGTGCCAGCGTATTCGGCAAATTTTTCATACGTCGGCATACGCTGGCTAAAACGTCAGGTTTTACAGCGGCTTGACACTTCGATGTCTAGTGCAGTTATAATTTCAATCGTCGAGCCGCAGCCTTTTAATAAGCGATGCCACGTGATCGTCGGCGATACGCTGCCACACTATGCATAAGTTAGACTATCGTTGGGCAAAGGTTGTGAACGCTGACAACATGCTCAGCATTCGTTGATATAAGTTATCTATATGTTATTGAAACGTTCTGTGTACATTACTAATACGTTGTGCATACGTCCAACTCGTTATCAATACGTCCAAAACTGGGAAAAAAACATCAATAGTTCAGCGTACGCCTGCGTTTTACATACATTTTGATACCTTGCTATACGCTGGCTAAAACGTCAAGGTGTGACAAGGCCTCAACTATCGTTTGAACACAAACTATCAGTATCATAACTGTCATCACTCTCATAATCTTCAATATCTTCAGTTGAATAATGACTCATATTTAATTCGAAGAAAAAACATTACCATCTGTATCTATATACTTTTTTCATTAACAGATTCAACAACATTTTTTATATTAAAGGTGATTTCAAAATGATCCTGAACTACTATTGAATGAAATGTCATTTCACCTGATATATTAACATCCTTTATTTCATCAGGATTTACATCTTTAGGGTTGTTGAAAAAAATACTAATTTCTCCTTGCATATAACAGATGGTTTTATCTTTTCTTTCTCAAGCTTCATCCATAAGGTTTTACTTTTTTGATACTTTTTCTTGTTTCATTGCTTTTTCTAGTTTTGAATATATTGCCAGGAGAGGAGAAACTTTTGTTGGAGCTACTTTAATTGATGTTCTTTCAGATATACTAAAAGCCCTTCCACTGAAGGAAATTGAAGAACTCATATTATTCACCATAATTGTTTTTATCCAATCGTTGTTATATTTATCTTTATTCAATTTTACATCCTCGACATATTTCTCAGTATCTTTTACAACTGAAGAGATTGATTGAAACTTGTCTTTTGTGTCTTGATACATTGTATTTATTAAGTGAAAAAAGTTGGAGGATAAAATGGTTTTAAGCACAGATTCATCTACAAATTAAACGGAATTTTCATCAAGAAAATTTTATTTTAAGCAAAGTTTTGTTCTATAAATATGGTGAATACAACATACTGCAATGTTTGTAATCATGATTATAAATGTTATAAGAAAACACCTTCAAACCAACAAACACACATTCAATCTTTTCAGACAAATATCTCCACTTGACCAAGAAACAAATCATTGTGACAGATGTGATAATGATATTCTTTAAAAAAAAAATTATAAAAAACACCTTCAATCACGCAAACACAAGAACAATGAAGAAAGGGAAGGTGCCACTAAATTCTTCATTGAAAACACTGATGGGGCATTTAAAGGACATATAAAAATAAGATTGTTTCGCTTTCAAGACCCTGGACCATCTTCAATCATGGAAGCTGTTGATATCGTTAAACAAAGTATTGAAAGTACAATTAAAAACACATTCAGTGAAATGAAAACTTTAAAGTTTTATATGGGAGTAAAATTGAATATGGGAAGACAAGGCGATGAAACTACTCCCTATATGAGAACAAGCCCTCACTTTATCTCATCATTTCAAGATTTTGTAAGATGTGATGTTTACGATGAACTGCAGAGACATCAACAAGATGTTGATAACGCTGTAGTAAGTCGTGGATTTGCTCTTTCAAAAATAATCTTTTTAGTTATACACATCTTAAAATCAGATCCTCTTCAAGCTTCTTCTTATATTGATTTACCAAAAGAGATAAAACTTTACAAAGCGGTTGCTAATATTCAAAACAAAGATAATGAATGTTTTCTATGGTCTGTTCTTGCTCACTTACATCCTCCACAATGGAATCCTGAGAGGGTTGAACGTTATAAGAAATACAAGAATACATTAAATGCTAAAGATTTAAAGTTTCCAATGTCATTGAGAGATATTCCTAAATTTGAGAAAATGAATAATCTATCTGTTGATGTATATGGATTAACGGATACAAAGTTGAGATATTAAAATTTTCAAACAACGATAAAAATGATGAAACACACATTGACCTTCTCCACTTTACTTCAAAGGAAAAATCACATTATGCTTTCATCAAAAATTTATCAAGATTTACCAAATCACAACTATACAAGAGAAAATGTAAAACGTATCCTTGTAAGAGATGTCTCAACTCCTTTCACACAAAAGAATGATTAAATCAACATTCAAAATATTGCAGTAATCATAAATCAACCGTAATCAATTTACCAAAAGCAGGTTCAAACATATCATACAAAGATTTTAACAAATCTATAAAACATCCATTTGTGATATATGCTGATTTTGAAAGTATCCTAGAAAAGATAGATACTGTTTCTCCAAATCCAAATAAATCGTACACAAATAAATATCAAAAACGTACTCCTTGTGGTTTCTGTGATTATATCAAATCATCTGTTGGTGATGAATACAAAAAGTTAAAACTTTATAGAGGAGAAGATGCCTCAGAGGAGTTTGAAAGACGATTGGAAAAAGACTGCATCAGACTTATAGAAATAATGGTTAAAACCTATAAACCAATGTCATTAACAAAGGGAGAGAAAACAGAATTTATAAAGAACAGTATCTGTCATATTTGTGAGGAGAAAATTGAGGGAGAGGTCAAAGTTAGGGATCATTGTCATCTTACTGGAAAATGTAGAGGTCCAGCTAATTCCCGTTGTAATCTTAATTACAAGCCCCCAAACTTTATTCCTGTCTTTCTTCACAACAACACTCACTATGACACGCATCTATTTATAAATGAACTTTCAAAGACATCTGGAGATATTTCTGCCATTCCTAACACAGATCAAAAATACATCTCATTCACAAAAACAATTCATACATCCCCCATAACCCATATCAGATTTCTTGACACATACAAGTTTATGGCAAATCCATTATCTCACTTAGCATCAAATACTTAAATACTTACCGAATCTTAAATCGCATTTCTCAAATCAAGAAGAGATTGATCTCTTATCACAAAAGGGAATATATCCGTATGACTACATGGATTCATTTGAGAAGTTTAAAGAAACACAACTTCCTTCAAGGGAAAGTTTCTATGGAAAGTTAAATAAAACTCATATCTTCGATACAGATTATACAAAAGCTAAAAAGGTTTGGGAGAGTTTAAGATAAAGAATCTTGGAGAATATCATGATTTGTATCTTAAAACTGATGTATTGTTATTGACTGATGTGTTTGAAACTTTTAGAACAGTCTGTCAAAATAATAATTCTTATGGATTGGACCCCGCTCACTATTACACAGCCCCGGGTTTGGCTTGGAGTGCTACGTTAAAAATGACAAAACAGAATTTGGAATTAATCAGTGATTTCGATATCTATCTATAATTCCAGCAATATGTGTGTGTGTGTGTGTGTGTGTGTGTGTGTGTGTGTGTGTGTGTGTGTGTGTGTGTGTGTGTGTGTGTGTGTGTGTGTGTGTGTGTGTGTGTGTGTGTGTGTGTGTGTGTGTGTGTGTGTGTGTGTGTGTGACCGCTGTTTCTCGACAACCACTGGTCCAATGTAATTGAAACTTGCCAGGTATATTGCTGGGGACCTGAGTATGTGCCTTTACAAGGTTTGATATTAATCGGACAAGTGGTTCCCAAGTTATGGCCATTTATTTACCAAAGCAATGACAAGGCACGTTGCTTGGGCGTGGCCGATGGGGAAGGGAAGCTCAGCCGCGTTCCCCATTACAGGTTACAACGTACGGGCTTCCGGATAATGATGAATTTGTGTATTCTAATAATTTCTCGATTTCTTATGCGCATTTATAGATGAGCACAATGCCCCAAGTTATGATCGTTTTTTTATTAGACGGTGCATAAATTTCAGTAACATCAGAGTGCTGGTATGCTCCGAACCAGGAAGTAAATTTTTTTTCTCTCTCTCGTCTCTTCTCTTTTTGTTTTTCCTTGCCACGACATTGCGAAAAGGTAAAATACGTTGACGCTAATTGAATAATTGGGTATTAAAACTAAATTGCGAATAATCGTAACTGCGAATAATATGCGAATTTCCGGACCACGCACGTACGGGCACGCGAGAACGAAGAAACGGTCTGTGTGGTTGTTGTTTATTGCTCGTGGTTTGAATATTTATTTATATACATATATATATATATATATATATATTTTTTTTTACGGGCATGTACTTGTGCTTTTAATGATAGAGAAGGCTGAAAGAGGAGGAATATCTCAAGTGTGTTCCAAGAGATATGCTCAAGTAAATAACAAATATCTTCCTGATTATAATAAGAATGAGGACAACTCTTACCTGATGTATTATGATGCTAACAATTTGTATGGGTGGGCTCTGTCTCAATCTTTACCTTATGGAAAACTTAAATGGGTTAAAGAAAAACATTATGAAAAAGTTTTACTTGATATTGTTATCTCCTCTCAAAAATAATTTCATGAAGCTAAAGTTGGATTTTATTTTGAGGTTGATTTAAAATATCCAGAAGAACTTCATCACAAACATAAATACCTACCTTATGCCCCTGATAAAGAAAGTCCAAGAAAAGAATGGTTAAGTGATTACCAACAGTCATTTAATATAAAAGGTAAATCTACAGAAAAACTACTTACGATATTAAATGATAAAGAAAGTTATGTTTTGCATCAAAGGAACTTGAGACAATATTTATCTGCTGGGTTGAGAGTGAGAAAAATTCATCGGATTTTTAAATTTAAACAAAGTCATTGGTTAAAGAAGTATATTGAGTTTAATACAAATAGGAGAACAGAAACAAAAACAGATTTTGAGAAGGACTTTTATAAATCAATGAATAATGCTGTATTTGGAAAGACTATGGAAAATGTTAGGAATCGACAAAACATAAGACTTGCTCCATCTTGGAAACAGGCTTCAAAGTTAATTAATAGACCAAGTTTTGAGCAAGCATAGGTGTTTCCAGAGAACTTTTGTGCTATTCATTTGAAAAAAGAGAGTATTGAAATGGATAAACCTATTTATATGGGAACATCAATTCTTGACTTGTCAAAGTCGTTAATGTATGACTATTACTATAATAATTTAAAATCAAAGTATAAGGATAATGTGTCATTGTTATGTATGGATACAGATAGTTTTATATTAGAAATTAAGACAAGTGATGTACATGAGGATATGATTGATAATGTTGATATATACTAGTACGTGCCCGTACGTGCAAAAAAAAATAAAAAAAAATTCCAAACCGCGAGCCAGAAACAACCACACAGGCCGTTCCTTCGCTCTCACATGCCCGTACGTGCGTGGCCATACGTGCAAACCAAAAAAAATTCAAATCGCGATCCAGAAACAACAACCACAAAGGCCGTTCCCTCGCTCTCATGTGCCCGTACGTGCGTGCCCATACGTGCGTGCCCGTACGTGCGTGCCTGTACGTGCACACCCCCCGCCCCCCCCCCCCAAAAAACTTTCAAACAACCACACAGGCCGTTCCTTCACTCTCTTAAACGATGACTGGATTGGGGCATTTTGTTTATAGTTATGCGCATAAATATATAAATGCGCATAAGAAATCGAGAAATTATTGGAACTACCCGAAACCCTGTCACAGACGGATTCCGTTACATGAGCCCAATATGGCAACCAGTGGCGGCTCTTGTAAGATCGGATCCCAGTGGATGTACTCCATGGCCTTACCTAATAAGGCCTACAAAACGTCCTTGTACATGACATTTTTGGTGTACACTACTCCTTGTGAAGAAGTCCCCTGATTTGTGCATGTGTCTACTTTGACGTACACCGTGTCAAAACTTCTCAGGTCACAGTAGCGAGAAAAACGTGACGCGACCACTAGGAGGAGCACAAAATTGGTCCTTCAGTATTAATATATAGATGCTTCAGAGTTGAAGTTTGACTATTGCCACTATGTGCGATGCACTCTTACAGGTATGAAGTTTCTTTCAGTCCAGGTCACAGTACCGAGAAAAACGTGACGCGACCGCTAGGAGGAGCAAAAAATTGGTCCTTCAGTATTAATATATAGATTCTAATAAAACTTTACTGTTCAAATTTGAAAAATGTGCCCTCCGGTGGACGATTTCAGGAACTACACCGTTTCTGTGTGATGACTGATATATTTATATTTATTCTCCTAACACTTTACTGTTAAAAGTTGAAAAATGTGCCCTCCGGTGGACGATTTCAGGAACTACACAGTTTCCATGTGATGATATTGAAATATTTCTATTTATTCTAATGCTTCAGAGTTGAAGGTTAACTATTGCCACTATGTGCGATGCACTCTTACAGGTACGAAGTTTCTTTCAGTCCAGGTCACAGTACCGAGAAAAACGTGACGTGACCGCGAGGAGGATCACAAAATTGGTCCTTCAGTATTAATATATAGAAGCCTGGTGTTGGCTGAGTGGTTAGGGTGGTGGCTTGGAATCCCAGGGTCCTGAGTTCAAGCCCCGTTGGCTGCTGAATTAACACCAGGGGGTTGACTCAGCCTGTCATCCTTCTGAGGTCGGCGAAATGAGTACCAGTGTACTGGTCCCAGTGTATGCCCCGGTTAGAATAGGTGTACCATATCCCTGTGTGTCGTAAAAGGTGACCAGGGTTGACGTCAGGAAGGGCATCCAGCTATAAAACATTGCCTCAAGAAAAAGCCCAACCCCTGCACAGCAGGGAAAAATAGCTGTAAAAATGGTCATTTTACTTTTTTAGTATTAATATAGAGATACATTAAGTCATCACTATCCGGAAGTGGTGCGTGCCCATACGGAATGTTCACATGCATTCCACGAATTATCGCTTGCATTGAAGTAACACCTGCTGTGATACTTACACACACACAGTTAATTAAAATCAAGTTTACCTCCCTGTCTTTGCTTGCCATGACATTCGCTGCCATTGACCATTGCCACTCCTACGCCACGGTAACTAAGGCACCGATCCCCATCGTAACCGGCAAGTGACGTCATCGTCGGCCGGCCGCGCACCGGCCTACGCAGCAACGCCGACACAATGTGTCCTTTCATTGGTTGATAAGTAAATGGCCATAACTTGGGAAGCACTTGTCCGATTAATATCAAACCTTGAAAAGGCACATCCACAGGGCTCCAGCAATATACCTGGCAAGTTTCAATTAGATCGGACCAGTGGTTGTCGAGAAACAGCGGTCACACACACACACACACACACACACACACACACACACACACACACACACACACACACACACACACACACACTGCTGGAATTATAGATAGATGATACAAGTAATTATAAGTCAGGTGATGTGTTGTTTTCATCAAAGAATAAAAAGGTTCTTGGTAAGTTTAAAGATGAATTGGGTGGGAAGGTCATGAGTGAATTTATAGGATTGACATCAAAGTCTTATGCTTTTATATATATTGATAATAATAACATTGAAAGGTGTGATAAGAAGCGAAAGGGATAAAGAAAAATATAATCAAGGAAACAATAAACTTTAAACATTATTACAACTGTTTAACCTTAAAGAATTTTCTGAAAATGATAATAATAACATTGAAAGTTGCGATAAGAAGCTAAAGGCAATAAAGAAAAATATAATTAAGGAAACAATAAACTTTAAACAATATTACAACTGTTTAACCTTAAAGAAGAAAGAGTACAGAAAAATGAATACAATAAGAAGTTATAAACATCAATTATTATATACAGAAGAGATAAATATGAAAGCATAAGGAGCTTTTGATGATAAAAGATATATTTTAGAGAATGGAATCAATAGTCTCCCTTATAGTTATAAGTATAAGTGTTAAGATATTGGGTTGGGAATTTTAACAGGCTACCGCCATCTTTTTATTGATTTATAAATGATAGAACCAAGCAATAACCAAACCAAAGAGTGGAGATGTAATCAACCTTGGTATTTAAATGGGAAACATAAATAATGTGAGAAATATCAAATAAGTCTTATTGAAGAAATAACCGGGGTAAAAGTCGATAAAACAAATAAGCAGATAAATTTAATTATAATTGAGTTGGAGGATGTAAAGAAAAAAATTAATGTCCTTGAATGGACTGAAAACTTTGATGGTTATCAATTGAACAATGGAAAAACAATTTACTACAATCTCAAAATGATATGTGGCTCAGGAGGTCGTCAGACAAGAGCATTAAGAGAAGTTTATCATTTCATTTCTGCTCAACAAAGACACTTATACCAAGAACTAAGTTCCAAGTTATTCTTTGTGAATATACTCAATGGAAATGAATGTTATAAGAAAATTAAGTTATTCCCTAAAGTAGAACATGGGCAAATATTTGTTGGTTCGCTCTTTGAGTGGAATGAAAATATAAAAGGGAAGAAGTGCTTTAATCAGTAAGTCTCAATCTTTCATAGTCTCAATTTTACATTTGCTTGTATGGGAGGGAAGGGGATAGGTGGGGAGAAAATCAGTCTCCTATTTTGGGCTTTTGGGGCTTGAGTCAGAAAGTTTTTCCCTTTTTCCCCATTCATTTGAGTGGGTGTCCCAGAAGCCCCATTTATCATCAACTCACGACACAAACAAACAAACAAACACACACAGACAGACATGGCTCATTACCAAAGTTTTGCAATATTTTCCATTTTCAGTTTTTATCCCCCACCGTGTGGCGGAAGGGGGATATTTTTATACTTTCTCCTTCCTGTAATGCATGCTTCATTCTTCATTGAGTTTTGATTAAAGTCAAAAATGAGCGGAATTGATAAGGCCCGATTAAAGCCCTTTTTGTTGAAAACCATTTTCTATTATTTTGCTATATCCTTTAATTTTATGACTCTTTTGTGTAAATATTGGTGAATTCTGGTTTGATTAAGGGGATAGAGATGGTCTTGAGGACAGTAAATTTATAGCCCATAGCTATTGAAACCAAAAGGAGCCTTGTTGTGGCTCTGTGCTTCCATTAATTTTTTTTATTGCCATGTTACAGCAGTGTGGGTGTTTTCTGAAAATTGGCCAATGCTTGTTCAGAATACTTTTCAATTAAACATTTGCAACAGTAACATTTTAACTTTAGCTATATGTTGTAGATGTCTTCAATCACTATCTTAAAGGTCCTCTACTATCACTTGTCCCCAGCAGATGTGGACATGGCTACCATTCAGACTGCCTAGCAGGAGCTATGCGGGCAGGAAGTTATCCCCCAGGAGCTCACCTCACCTCCATTTTCTCTATGAACTGTTACTTGTGCCATGCAAGTCAGGCTGGTTCTAAGCAAAAATCCGACACCCACCTCGCTCAGGTACGATCAACATGCTTTGTTGGTGGCAAAAAGGTAAATTTGCAACTGGGAGGTTCTGTTGCAGTTGCAGATGGAATCCTGATTTGGAGCGTTGGTTTGAATGGAGGACTCCTTTCCTCTTTTCCTGTTATTCTGCATGAGGTCCACCACAAATGTGTGTGTGCTTTGAATGTATCTATCGGAATAAAGAACTGCATTTCAAACATGCCAGACATTTCACCAGCATTCGGTCTCGCAGTTTGAAACCCATATTTCCTCTTCATTGGTGTTCTTTCCACACCAGTTATAGTCCGTGTTTTCAACATGGTTTAAGACTTAGTTGCAGTCAGCCAATAATCCTCAGTGGGGAGGATTGTACTGTGGTTTTATCAACCAAGTGCTTTGCCAATTTCCTGACTTACATGTTCCTTTTGCACTGCTTTAAGTTGCTGTCAGGATAACAAGCTTCAGCAGGGTCAAACTCGGAGGGGGGGGGAGGGCTGTTAGGGTTAGCGTTAGGGTTGTTATAGTTAGGGTTATATACTCTATAATTTCATTCCAAAAAGCATCATTCCAATCACAAACGAGAGGGGGAGTACTCGGTAGAGTGCAAAACCTCCGCCGCCAATATTGCTAGGTCACTCAAGTGAACCTGATATCCTATTCATTCAATTTGACGTCAACAGCGCTCACAGAATTATAGTTTGCAACTTTCCCTTTTACTTTTAACTTTTACATACTGAATTCATTCGTCATAACGAGATTCCTTGAGACAGAAATTGATTTTACATGGGTATATCCACCTGAAGTTCCAAAATCAGCCGTAATTATAATTGTGGCATGTTTTGTTTTGTTGGAAATCACTTAAAACATGCAGAAATGCAAAAAAAAGAAATCGAAATTTTGTGAAAAAAAGTTGCAAAAATTTTTTTTCTCTAACTTTTTTTTTGGGGGGGGGGGGGGGTTGGAAATCACTTTAAACTTGTAGAAATGAAAAAAAATTCAAATATTTTTTCAAATTGACCACCATAGCGGCCATATTGGATTTTAGACCAAGTCCAAAATCTAATGGCATGATCCTTGGACCAGACCTAACCCCCCCACCAAGTTTCGTCGAAATCTGTCGAGGAGTTTTTCCGTAATACTGTTCACAAACAAATAAACAGAAAGGGGTGAAAACAGTAACCTCCATCAATCTTCGATGGCGGAGGTTAATTAATGCTCCACCATGAACAGAACAAAATACAAACACATGTGAGGTAAACTAAAACAGACGCTTATAACAAACACTCGTGAGATAAACGAATATAGACGCTTTATACAGACACTTGTGAGATAAACGAATAGAGATGCCATTCTCACGTGACACCCAATACAGAGGAATCTGCCGCCGAGAAAGGCCAGATGCAAAACACTTTGTATGGATCGAAAATTTAAATTGTAATTGTATTGAGAAATTTATGAAACCTCCCACCCACCTTAGAATGGATAAATGTGCAGTCGTTTGGGTGGAAATTCAAAATCACAATTGTATCGAGATATTATCAAACCGGCGAATGTTTCTGCCGAACCCGTGATTGTGTTTACTTCCGAATTGGGAGCAGGTTCGTATGAATCGAAAGCCAAAATCATAATTGTATTGAGGTATTTCTGAAACCTCTCACCCACCTTAGGACATCTGCTGGGACCCCTAAATGTTCCGCAGAAGGTTTGATGGGGCCAGCCCCAAAACTGAGGAAGTAGTTTGGGGATGGACAGACAGACATTCCCGCTTTATAATATACTGGAATATAAGACCAGTCGCTTCGCTGATGGAAATACCAATCGTTGCTGTGATGGCTAATCAATAGGGCAAGAAGAAAAGGGATTCCTGGGAGTGTGGGGCGAACCAGTGTCACAAGTTTTGCTTGCAGTTTTGCCATGTGTGCCCATGCACCCATTAAAAAAAAAAAAAATATATATATATATATATATATATATATATATATATATATATATATATATATATATATACATATATATTTTGTCACAAACCTTCCCAGGAGTTCCCTGAATTACCATCGTTGGATTAATTTAAATCCGTTAATCCATTCTCAAGTTAAAACATGACAGACAGACAAACAAACCAACAAGCCAAAAATATATATATATATATATATATATATATATATATATATATATATATATATATATATATATATATATATATATATATATATATATATATATACATATACATGATGGTCATTTTCTCACAACAAACTAAACCAGGCTGATCCAGAAACTTTGTCAGGTCTGGTTTCTATGGTACTAAAATCACCAGTATGCAGAGGTCAAAGGAACCATGCAAGCCTCAGATATTCTTGCTGTATTATGTTATTTCACCTCGTGGTGTTTCTTCCTCATAATTATGACGTACTTTCAAAAATACAAATAATTTTCACACATGTCAATTAGATTTTCCTCACATACATCTGTTTGCCTTTTTTCTCCAGCATTCTAAACTGGATATAGGCACGAATGACAAACGTCAAGAAAAACAAAGAAAGAAGGTAAGTTTTAAATCAGTTTCATGTTCACTTAGAAATGTTCATCAAATCCACTTTGAATGCTTCCATGACTTATCACCTCTGACTTTTTATGTCTGAGTTTGTTGGACAAATAGTGGTGGTGGTGTTGTCTAGGTGGCAGAGATTACAATGGACCACCAGCAGGTGCAAGCCTTGGAAGCTCTGCATAATGTTTCCAGTGGACCCTCGCGGGTAAACATTCACAATGATAATTATGCTTCTTGTAAACATAATAGCAATACTGAAAATGTCAGTGTACTCGTAATAAAACATGTTACCATTGGTGTGCACACAAATTCTAAAGTTCTCATGATAAATTCACTTTATACAATGAGTAAAATATATTGTAATGGAGAAAGATAAGTGACCATGAAAGCTTTCAAAATTGAAGTTTTCATCTTATCGCCTGATCTTATGAAACACAGAAAGTTTGTAACATCCAAAGGAAATGCTCTTTTATTGTCATGCTGACAATGTGTAGTTATCAGATGTTGCTAGACTTTGTCAATTTGTGGATTTCCTCTTTTGTTTCTTCTTCCTATTTGTAGTCCCCTATTGGTTTCACCAGAGGGGATTATAGGTTTGCTCTCCGTCTGTCCGTCCGTCCGTCGCACCTGTGGTTTATCAGACTCCCCCCCCATACCCTCTAACATATTTAACTGAAACTTGGTACATGACTTTATTATGATAAGTTACAGAACAAGTTCGAGTTTCGGGACGTTCCGTCAATTTTTCACGGAGCGATGCCCCTTTTCGACTTAGAAAATATCACATTGGTAAAGGTGCTGTCACACCTTGACGTTTTAGCCAGCAATGGCAACGTATAAAAATGTATGTAAAATGTTGGCGTATGCTGAAGTTTTGAGTTTTTTTTTTTAAGTTTTGGTCATATACATAACGTGTTGGTCGTATGCATAACATATTAGTAAAGCCCCGTCACACCTTGACGTTTTAGCCAACGTATGCCGATTTTTGAATTTTTTTTCTAAAACGCTGGCACACGTTGAATACGTTATGGGTAAGTTTGGATAACATTGAGAGCACGCTGGCATACGTCGTAGTACGTTGCCATACGTCGTTGTACGTTGGCTTTAAACGTTGTACTTTTCGGTTGTCCTCAATTTTTTTCATGCTTGAAATTTCACGACGTATGCCGGCGTATGACTCACACGTTCCGCTACGCTGGCCACAAGTTGTAGGCACGGTCTGCGATCGTTGACAGACGTCAACACATGCTACTTGTAAGTTAATCATAAGTTGAGACACGCCGAGGTAGTGTTTAGAGTACCCGAAACTTATTTCCTACCTATGATTAACGTGTTGTTGGCACGTTACGCGATCGTTGCCACACGTCGACAGACGTTACTTTTAAGTTACTCATAGGCTGAAAGACGTCGGTATAATGGATCGTCCTTGCGTCAGCGTCCACGACCACGGCCAGGACACTTATTTGCAGCATTCTTCAAACTTTTCTTCGGCATGACGAGGATGTTCACACTTCGATGTCTAGCTTGGCTATGATTCCAATTGTCCATCGGCAGTGTCTATTTAAAATAGTCGAGTTTGAGCGTTTTAACACGTTCAGAAGAAACGCTTCAAATTTCCAAACCCCAGCGTCAAAAAAAACAAAAAAAAACAAAGGCGAGTGACAGCAATTTAAATCGTTCATTGTAAACAATGAAACTAGCTGAGTGGTACCGTTTAAAAGTCGTTGAATGTAAAAAAAAATCCAATTGTTGAGCGCAAGCGTCTACTTTCAATAGTGGAGATGCAGCCATTTAAATCGTTGAGTGGCAGCCTATGAACCTACCCGTGGACACGCGGACGCAAGGACGATCCATCATAACCCACACCCTCCCCGTCACACCCACCTACTACTGCCAACATGAACAAACTACTACTAATACTAATACTAATAGTAATACTGATACTGATACTGTTACTGCTGACATGGACATCGACTCAAAAAGGACTCGAAAACACTGTTGGGTTCCCTTTTATGAGCAGCATTTTTATATACCAATTCCCAAAACCGCTGGGAACACGTCTTTATATGGCAGTTGTAACCTAGAAACACGTTCATTTATTTTTTTTGTCGACCAGAAGACGTCATTGGAATACGTCTACATACGTCGATGTGTGTTGGGACTACGTAAAGAATTGGTTCAAAGCACGTCAAACATAAATTAGAAATAAGTTTCGCGTAAAAAAGACATTACCGCGACGTGTTTCGACTTATGAGTAGCTTATAAGTAGCCTTTGTGGACGTGTGTAAGCGTCCACATATCGTGTGTAAAACTTATCCTCATCGCATGCGAATGTGTGTCATACGCCGAGTACGTCGTAAAATTTTGAACATGTTCAAAATTTCTTGACGTACTCTACTTACTACGACTTATGATAGCGTATTTAGCGTTCTACTCGCGCATACCAAACTTACCCATACCGTATTCGACGTGCCCCAACGTTTTAGACACACTTTTTGTTACGTCGGCATACGCTGGCAAGATCGCCAAGGTGTGACCACGATGTTGACCCTTCCATTTCTACGGCAGTTATGATTCGAATCGTTGTGCGTCAGCCTTTTAATAGGCTACGCCCCGACATCGTCGGCGATGCGTGCAACGCGCTATGCCTAAGTTAGACTATCGTTGGGCATCGGTTGTGTAGGCCGACAACAGGTTCAGCATTCGTTGGTATAAGTTATCTATAACACAACGAAACGTTCTGTGTAGTTACCACTGCGTTATACATAAGACCAAGTCGCTATGAATACGTCCGAATCTTTAAAAAAAAACATCAAAAGTTCAACGTAAGCCAGCGTTTTACATAAATTTTAACACGGTGCCATCGCTGGCTAAAACGTCAAGGTGTGACCGGGCCTTAACGGGCACAGAACGTTTCGTTGTCTTATAGATAACTTATACCAATGAATGCTTAGGCTCTTGTTGGCGTTCACAACCTATGCCCAATGATAGTTTAACTTGGGCATAGTTATATACAGAAGTTAAAAAAACTCAGGCATAGTTATATACAGATCTGCACGTATCGCTGACGAAATCGTGGCGTTCTCTGTTAAAAACCTGCCGCACGCCGATTTAAATCATAACCGCCTGAAAATTGGAAGTGTCAACATCGCAGTCACACCTTGACGATTTAGTCAGCGTATGCCGACCTATGAAAAATGTGTGTAAAACGCTGGCACACGTCGAATACGGTATGGGTAAGTTGTGTATACATTAGGAGCCGGCTAAAAACAATGAAGTACGCTGTCATATTCCGTGGTACGTCTAATACGTTGTGAAATTTCAAGCATGTTGAAAATTTTACGACGTACTCGACGTATGGCTCACAAGTTCCGCATATGCTAGCATAATTTCTCAGCACGCTCCGCGATCGTTGCACACGTCGGACACACGTTACTTGTAAGTTACTCATAAGTCGAAACACGTCGAGGTAATGTTTAGCATACCCGAAACTTAATTTTTAACCTATGAGTAGCGTGCTTTGAACCTATGTGTAACGTATCTCAAACGTACATTGTCATATGTAGACGAATTTGATTGACGTCTTCTGGACGACCACAGAACTTACTGAACGTGTTTCTAACTTACATCTACCGTATAATGGCAATTTGGCAGCGTTTAGGGGAATTGGTATATACAAATGGGCTTCACAAGAGGAACCCGTCAGTGTTGCAGACTCCATGTTGAGTAGATGTCAATATCAGTAGTATTAGTAGTAGTAGTAGTAGTATTCGATGAGCGTGTCAGTAGTAGTAGTAGTAGTAGTAGTAGTAGTAGTAGTAGTAGTAGTAGTAGTAGTAGTAGTAGTAGTAGTAGTACTACTACTACTACGACTAGTTGTAGGTCCATGTCAGTAGTCGGTGAGCGTGATGGGGAGGGTGTGGGTGATGATGGATCCTCATTGCGTCCATGAATAGGAGACTACTTTTCACCATTGTTCGATGTTCTTTTCCGCTAATTTTTTTTTTCTCATTCCCACGATGAACTATTTTTTTTGTTTCAGTTTTTAAAGTATTCAAAACGACTTGGACAAATGCATAATGTACTAGTAATGAACACAGAATGCTTCGATAACTTATAGATAAGTTATACCAATGATTGATTAGAGTGTTTTAGGCGTCCACAACCTCTGCCCAACGATAATCTAACATATGCATAGCGTGGCAGCGTATCGTCGACAATTACGTGAGGTTTTCTATTCATAGGCTGCAACTTCACTTGTTATAAATGGCTGTCACTCACCTATTGTTTTTGGACGCTGGTGCTCGGCAATTGAAATAGTTTCCATTGAACGAGTTAAATCGCTTCCACAGCACCAACAGCAGCAGGCTCAGTGCCAGCCTCATGCCAGGCTCATGCGGATCCCTGTAGAAGGTGTACTGCTTGGTTATCCTTGGACCCACTCTGGCTAGCAGCTCGTCGAACATCGCTGGGGGCATTCGCAGGAAGTTGATGAAGGATGCATGGTCCTCGTTCGGAGTTCCACCATGAGCTGGTCATATATGCCGTAATGGCGTCGCCTCCCGATCCATGGTCTGACCCAGTTCCTTCTCCTCCGTTCACGTCTTCTTCTCCCGGCTCTATTGGCACGCAACTGGTGCAGTGTCAACTCGATGAGGTCAGGTAGGTATTGTCGTCTCAGCCTTGCCGTATCCTCCATCTCTCAGAATGACATGGACATGTACTCACCACGAAGTCTAAAAAAAAAGACGGGTTTCTCCTGCGAAGCCCCTTTTTATATACCAATTCCCCTAATCGCTGCCAATACGCCATTATACGGTATCTGTAAGTTAGAAACGCGTTCAGTAAGTTCCGTGGGCGTCCCGAAGACGTCAAATACATCTACATACGTATTTGTGCGTAGGACATGCTTTACAAATAATTCCCAAGCACGTTACTCATAGGTTATAAATAAGTCACGGGTACCCAAAACATTACTTTGACGTGTTTCGACGTATGAGGAACTTTCAAGTAACGTGTTGTGAAGTGTGAACAACGTTCGTGTAGTGTGCTTACAAAACGTTACTCATAGGTTAGAAATAAGTTTCGGGTACACTAAACATTACCTCGACGTGTTTTGACTTATGAGTAACTTACAAGTAATGTGTATCGATGTGTGTCAACGATCGCATAACATGCCTACAACTTATGGCCAGCGTAGCGGAACGGGTGAGTCATACGCTGGCATACGTCGTAAAATTTCAAGCATGCAAAATGTTGAGGACAACCCAAAAGTACAACGTTTAAAGCCAGCGTACTACGACGTATGGCAGTGTTTTTCAGCGTGTTCTTAACGTATACAAAACGCACCCATAACGTATTCGACGTGTGCCAGCGTTTTAGACACATTTTTCATAAATCCGCATACGCTGGCGAAATCGTCAAGGTGTGCCAGCAGCTTAAGAGACATGTATGGCAAAGAAGTTCTCACTCTTGTTTTGATCTGTTATAATTAGCCTTGCCAATCCCTGAAAAGGGACTGTGTGTGTGTGTGTGTGTGTGTGTGTGTGTGTGTGTGTGTGTGTGTGTGTGTGTGTGTGTGTGTGTGTGTGTGTGTGTGTGTGTGTGTGTGTGCGCGCGCGCACGTATGAAGTTGCTGTTGTTGGCTGTTATCTCCACACGTGTTTGAGTTTCAGGAGATGGAATGGAGACATACTGTGTGTGTGTGTGTGTGTGTGTGTGTGTGTGTGTGTGTGTGTGTGTGTGTGTGTGTGTGTGTGTGTGTGTGTGTGTGTGTGTGTGTGTGTGTGTGTGTGTGGATGTGTGTCTGTGAGAGAGAGAGAGAGAGAGAGAGATATATATATATATATATATATATATATATATATATATATATATATATATATATATATATATATATATATATATATATATATATATATATATAATCATCTTACAATATGTGTCTATAATATGTTTAATATGTCACATATAATATGTGTATAATCAGATATCAATATATACTGTATGTGTGTGTATGTTATGCCGTGTATAATCAGTGTGCACTTGTAGTCTTGATGTCGGAATGGCTCAAAAAAAATGTCGGTCACACCTGCCATATATAAAACTAAAGTTGGAGTATATTCTCTAAAATGTTGCTTCGGCTACATACCAGAACCTCCCGAGTCTGTTCAGCTGAATGTCCAGGCAGGGATAACTTTTCAGTTCTCCAGACAATGACAACAGCAAAAATACAGCAAAAAACGAGATCAGTCAATCCCAGGAATTAATTTTCTCATTCATCATCATAATCGTCTTCAATCGGTGTACTTCTTAACTTCCTTTCTCAATGGCAATGAGTGGTACCATCCGACAGAGTTTTACCTGTTGCAACATCCTTTGCTATCGTAATTTTAACAAGAAAAAGAGCAATCAGAAATTGCAGATCCTTGCCAGGACTTGTTTTGTGTGGAGTTTGTGTACTGGTGTGTTACGTAATTAACAAGGGACATAATTAAAACTGTTACTTTATAACTGCTGGCAGTGATGACCAGGACCAATACGTCCCACTTTGATTGGACACCTAACCCTGACCCGTGACGTTTTTTATTGTTATTGTTATTATTATTATTAAATTGAACTTAGAATGGGATTAAAATAATTATTCTATTGAATTTATAATGACATTAAAATAAATTCATTTCAAATCAAATGGAAGACCAAATAGGTACAGTCCTACATCGGAGCAATCAGAAGGAGCCCGAACAAGCAAAAAGCAAAGATGAAGTCATCAGGAGGAAATGGATAGGATTCGGGTTTCAGCTGCTACTCCTCTACCCTCAAACCCATCCAGGGACAGCCAAGTGAACCTTATTCAAATATATATATATATATATATATATATATATATATATATATATATATATATATATATATATATTTTTTTTTTTTATGGCTGTGGAAATTCGCAGAACACAATAAAGGTCCGTAGTTCAGTTAGATCGATAAGTCCGTGTTCAGTTAGATTTCCCCACCGTTTAATGGGAATTATCCGTGTGCACAGGGCTGTGATCTTTGAGATAGTGTTTTTCTTTTCCTATCGTTATTTTGGACCAACCACATTTCAACACCAACCATGATTGCCTCAAACCACAACAACCACGATCGCACCAAACCACAACTCTCTATCGGTGGCGTGCGGATTTTCCTGCCTGCTTTTCCCGCGCTTTGGTGTGGGGGAAGTGCAATTCCAGCCAGAGGTCGAAGGTGAAAAAGGTGGGGGCCTGATTTTGGGGGAATGAATCTCCCTGGACCTGTGCCAAGAATGATTCTCTCGGCTCCCGTGAGGCGCGCGGGGAGGGGGGCGAGAGGACACGCCCCTTTTCTGGAAGCTTCCTGCAGGAGCTGGAAGGTGGGCGGAGCGATAAAAGGGGAGGGGCGAGGCGTTGGAATGGAGGAATATAAGGGCGCGCAGGACGCCAGATCGGTGTGTTTTTCGGGGTGTGTGTGGTGGTTTTCGGTGGTGTTTGGGGCTTCTTCTTCTTCGTCGTCTTGGTCTTGGGTTCGGTGGTTCGGGTCGAGTCATCGGAGCTCGCAGTCGGTGGGGAGTCCGGACGTTGCACCAGGGACGCGGACGGGAGGCGCTGCTTTGCCAGCTCTGTCGCGCAAGCCTGCGCATCCATGTGGAGAGCGCCGGAGAGAGAGCTCGCCGGCTCCGTGGAAGGCCGAGCTCAGCCGCGGCTGTCCGAGCTGCCGTGGGGGACAGACGTCGCGACTCGCCCACCATCGCACCACGAGGGTGCAGGTAACCTGCAACTGTCTCTTGGGATTCGTTCGGTCTGCCAAGTCTCATGCCATAAAGGTCTACGGACCCTGTCTGACTCCCCTGTCTGTGGGGGTAGTCTTTTATTTTCCTTGGGTTTTGCTTTCGAATGAATGTTGGTGGCGCCATGTCCTGTAAGTAAAAACTGTTAAGCGACTAGATAATTACTTGCAGTAGGTGGTAGTGCTTTCACCTTGCTCGTGTCTTTTTTCCCCCATTGGAACGCCATATTGCATCTCGGAATATTAGTTGGGTTTTAAATACCCGTTAAATAGAATCGGATCCTCCTATAAGTAAAAACTGTAAAGTGACTAGATAATTGCTGATAGTCGGTTGTAGTGCTTTCACCTTGCTCGTGTCTTTTTCCCCCATTGGAACGCCATATTGCATCTCGGAATATTAGTTGGGTTTTAAATACCCGTTAAATAGAATCCGATCCAGCGAGGTCGGGCGATAATACCCGCTCGGTTATCACTGAAGAACGGAACGGACCGCTTGAGCGGTTCGTGTCCGCTCAAGACACGAACCAAGACCGCTTGAAGACTGTTGCGTGAAATTTAGGGAGGAGGTGAGACAGGCGTTGGATTGTGGTAAAGATGGGTGGGATGATTGGGCAACTACAGCAGAAGTGGTGAGGGAGATAGCTAGGAAGGTACTTGGTGTGACATCTGGACAGAGGAAGGAAGATAAGGAGACCTTGTGGTGGAACGAGGGAGTACAGGAAAGTATAAGGAAGAAGGGGTTGGCGAAAAGAAAGTGGGATAGTCAGAGAGATGTAGAAAGTAGGCAGGAGTACAAGGAGTGGTGGTGAAAGGCAAAAAGAGAGGTGGCAAAGGCCAAGGAAAAGGCATATGACAAGCTGTATGAGAAGTTGGATACAAAAGAAGGGGAAAAGGATTTATACCGATTGGCTAGACAGAGGGACCGAGCTGGGAAGGATGTGCTGCAGGTTCGGGTGATAAAGGACGCAAATGGGAATGTGATGACGAGCGAGGAGAGTGTGTTGAGAAGGTGGATGGAGTACTTTGAGGAGCTGATGAATGAAGAAAAAGAGAGAGAGAGAGAGAAAGAGAGAGAGAGAGAGAGAGAGAGAGAGAGAGAGAGAGAGAGAGAGAGAGAGAGAGAGAGAGAGAGAGAGAGAGAGAGAGATAGAGAGAGAGAGAGAGAGAGAGAGAGAGAGAGAGAGAGAGAGAGAGAGAGAGATATATGTATATATATATATATATATATATATATGTATATATATATATATATATATATATATATATATATATATGTATATGTATATATATACATATATATATATATATATATATATATATATATATATATATATATATATATATATATATATATATATATATATATAAATATATATATGGAGATAGTGAATCTGGAAGTGGGGTGGATCAGTAAGGATGAAGTGAGGACTGCTATGAAAAAGATGAAAAGTGGAAAGGCGGTTGGCCCAGATGGTATACCAGTGGAGGCATGGAAGTGCTTAGGAGAGATGGCAGTGGGGTTGTTAACCAGATTGTTTAATACAGTCTTGGAAAGTGAGAGGATGCCGGAGGAGTGGAGATTAAGTGTACTGGTTCCGATTTCCAAGAATAAGGGTGATGTGCAGAGCTGTGGAAATTACAGAGGGATAAAGTTGTTAAGCCACACCATGAAGTTGTGGGAAAGAGTAGTGGAAGCTCGGTTGAGAGGAGAGGTGACGATCTGTGAGCAGCAATATGGGTTTATGCCAGGAAAGAGCACCACTGATGCAATGTTTGCTTTGAGAATGTTGATGAAGAAGTATATGGAAGGCCAGAAGGAGTTACATTGTGTGTTTGTGGATTCAGAGAAAGCTTATGATAGGGTGCCAAGAGAGGAGTTGTGGCATTGTATGAGGAAGTCGGTAGTGGTGGAGAAGTATGTGAGGATCGTGCAGGATATGTATGAGGACAGTGTGACAGCGGTGAGGTGTGCGGTAGGAATGACTGACCGGTTTAAGGTAAAAGTGGGATTGCACCAAGGATCGCCTCTGAGCCCTTTCCTGTTTGCAATGGTGATGGACAGGTTGACGGACGGGATCAGACTGGAGTCTTCATTGACTATGATGTTCGCGGATGGCATCATGATCTGTAGCGAGAGTAGGGAGCAGGCTGAGGCGAGCCTCGAGAGGTGGAGGTACGCACTGGAGAGAAGGGGAATGATAGTCAGTCGGAGTAAGACGGAGTACATGTGCGTAAATGAGACGGAGGGTAGTGGTATGGTGTGGTTGCAAGTAGTTGATATTCGTTTAAATACTTGGGATCAACTGTCCAAAGTAACAGAGAGTGTGGGAGAGAAGTGAAAAAGAGAGTGCAGGCAGGATGGAGTGGTTGGAGAAGAGTTGCAGGAGTGATTTGTGACAGAAGTGTAGCTGCAAGAGTGAAGGGGAAAGTATATAAGACGGTAGTGAGACCAGCTATGTTGTATGGTTTGGAGGCGGTGGCGCTAACAAAAAGACAGGAAGCAGAGCTGGAGGTGGCAGAGTTAAAGATGCTGCGATTCTCGTTGGGAGTGACGAGGATGGAAAGGATAAGAAATGAGTATATTAGAGGGACAGCGCAGGTCGGACGGTTTGGAGACAAAATGAGAGAGGCGAGATTGAGATGGTTTGGACGTGCACAGGAGGGAAGCGGAGTATATCGGGAGAAGGATGTTTGAAGATGGAGCCGCCAGGCAGGAGGAGAAGAGGAAGGCCAAAGAAGAGGTTCATGGATACGGTGAGGGCGGACATGCGGGATATTTATAGTGTTTGTCCCCACCTCTCAATTTTAGAAAATAGGCCGATGTTGAGCTTTCATCCTCAAAAATAATTGATGGTTTAATTCAGTGAACTGATATGAAAATCCTGTTTAAATTTCACGTCAATCAAATGAAAATTTACAATTTTAGCAATTTGACCTATGCTGACCCTTGGCCTATGTTGACCTGAAAAATAATAGGTGGTTGAATTCAGTGACCTGCTATGCAAATGCTCTTCAAATTTCAAGTCAATCAGATGAAAATTGACAATTTTAGAAACAATTTCAGAAATTTGGCTGATGTTGTGTTGACTTTATGGCCTATGTTGACCTTTTGATCGATGTTAATCTCAAAAGTAATAGGTGGTTGAATTAATTGACCTGATGCGCAAATCCTGTTCAAATTTCAAATGAATCGGATGAAAAAAAAATGAAGATTTTCAAAGATTTTTCCTTCGATCCAATAATTGCTCCCAGACCACATGACACATGATGGTCATTTTAATGAAAATCCTGTTCAAATTTCAAGTCAATTGGATGTTAAATTGAGGATTTCAGAAATTTGGCCAATGTTGACCTTTTGGCTTTTGTTGACCTCAAAAAAATTGGTTGAATTCAGTGAAGTGATATGAAAATTCTATTCAACTTTCAAGTCAATTGGATGAAAATTGACAATTTTAGAACTTCGGACTATGTTGTCCTTTTGGCCGATGTTGACCTCAAAAATAATTGGTGGTTGTGGTGAATACACTGAAAATAAAAATACACTGAAAGGAATAACCACAATTGGTGACCCTGACGTGATCTGAACACACAACCTTCTGATCTTTCAATGTGCTGGTCATGATGACGATGCTTTTACCAAAACAAAGGAAATCTCACTCACATTTAAAATGCAATGACGTGTTGTAAATGAAGTCCGGCTGATGATTACTCGGTCGTAGTCTCTCCAGCGGTTGGTGAAGAAGGAAGGATTATTGGTGTTGAGCCACTGCAGCTTTAAAATGGCATCGAAGATGGCAAGCAGAAGAGACTTGTTCGTTGTCGTCGTGGTTGTTTAGCCAAACAAACGAAATCCACTTCGCTCAATACTCTTGGTAATTTCAAACAAAAATCACTGTTCAATAGTGATGTGTTGAGTGACTCGTGAATAAGGATGAGAAAAGCTTGCAAGGAAAGGCGCACGAGCTTCTAAGTTGTCGTGATGACGAGCTCTCGTTTTGCACTGCCTTCCAGCATCCCCTGCATCGATTGGGTCTCTGGAAGGATGCAACTGATTGGTTACTGGTGTCGAATAAGTTTTCTAAGTCATCTGTGCAATTGAACATTTATTTAACAATTAACAGAAACAAACAATATATACAACACTCATATGCATATGGAGTGATCCAGATACTGACTTGCTCCAGATCTCTGAAATACATGGAGAATCTTAGTTCTTATATAGTGTTCAGCAAGACACAGTTCTTTTATCATTTTCAAGCGCTGGCACCAGCTTGTCTGGTCTTGGTATTCCCAGGTGGAGCTCATCTTCAACCTTCGTGCAGCCGCCAGCTTGATTTGGTTGTAGAATTGTAGTATATATTTCAAACCCTTATGTGTACATTCTCTCTCGGCATGGAAAGACGCACAGAATGATAGAATGACGTCAAACACAACTCTTTTGGGTATTATGATAAATTTCGATAGTATGTAGGTCAAAAGTCAGTCTTCTTCGAACGGACTGGGGAATATATACTATCGTGAAGCAATTTGGAGCTTAGTGAATACATCTGGACTTTCCTTAGTACTACATTCTGGTTGTATGGAAATCATATTCCCCACCAGCTTGCTGGTGCTTCATTTTATCATGTCATAAAATCCTTGAACATATATTTAAATAATAGGAAATGCTGAATCTGTCTTACTGGGAGGTCAACCAGCCCATCACAGCTTTACTGGTCTGGTGATCCTTCCATACAAAGAAAAGATATAATTATGTTAATAGATGCATGTTTGAGCACATAAAATCATATCATATTTGAGTACATTTTCTCTGGGCGTAGTGGCGTGCGCCTGTAATCCGGCTACTCGGAGGCTTGGGTTGGAGGATTGCTTGAGGACGGGAGCTCTGCTCTGCGCTGGGCCACGCTATGAGAGGGTGTAGAGCATCCCGGAATCATGGCGAAACCCAATCCTTATCCCTGTGTTGTAAGAGGCGACCAGGGTTGCGTCAGGAAGGGCATCCGGCGTAAAACCTGTGCCAAATCAGTATGTGGATCATAACGGATGATCAGCTGTGGCAACCCCTAACGGGAGCAGCCGAAAGAAGAAGAAGTGCGATGCTCGCCCTTCGCTCATTGGGCAGATGAAACACTCCATTCCCTTTTTTGGAGCGGTGCTCCGATCTTAGGCGATAGAAGCCCTGCCCACGTATGTGCTCGGCCCGCATGCGCATGAGGAAGGCCGATGGTGGCAGGAGCGAAGGAGGGATTTAAGATGTAAAAAAAATATTGACTATAAAAGAAACCCGCAGCGCACACATGAAATTAACGCATTAGACAGAAGGACGGGACCCTAACTATAACACATACTTATTGAAATAACTGAACTGCGGGGACTGCTGACTGTCTGTGTGCAGGAGTCTTCCAAATCCGTAACAATATATACGTATGCTTCCGATCGCTTAACCCTGCTTTTCGCTTCGCGAGCACAGGGTAATAAGGAAATTGGAACAAAGATTTATAATTTAACCACAAGTGAAGAATGCACAGATTCTGTGCAGTATTTGCGGCCACTGCAAATTGTGTTTAAACATAATATTCACAGCATTACTCTCGGGCCTCACAGTGCACATCAGATCACAGGCTCGATTAATGCACTTGTATAGCCTTAGTCACTTTTCGAGCTGACTCGTTCAGCTTGTGATCCGAGGTGCACTGCAAACTCTATAGCCTCAACTAGCATGGCCACTGCCCAGGCAGCCTTCGGTACAGTTCAACAAAGTCATCAAATTTAACCATAAGTCCATTTATTACATTGAATGTGGATTATTTCTAAGTTCACCATGCTGCATGTTAGTGAGTGTGGGTGGGTGAGTAAGTGAGTTCACACTGGTTGTCGGATCTTCTGTCATCTATATACTCCCAGCGAGGCTCTGCATCGTTTCATGCTTTGTCTCGGTAGTTTTCCTCTCATATCATGTCCATATTAACTGTGTCTGCTTATAGGTGATTTCATATTAATAATCAATTGGAAAAGTTTTGATCTTATTCTGTATTTTATGTTCACATGCAAGTTTATTTTCTGCTATTTTCCGCAATTCCAAATAATTTGTTATTGTGCAGTTCTGTCGACACTGCATGAATAAAGTTCCTTGTCAGTCTCCTAAAATATGTACAATTGCTTTTAAAATAATAATTCATATTCCTGAATTTTTACTTTGCAGGCATTTTAACCCGACAGAAAATAATCCACGTAATCAAACGTTTAACCCTTATCAACTTCCACTTTGCTCTGCCACAGATAGCAGTGTTGGCCGAACTGGCCAGAAGCCGGGAGCAGGACTCAACTCCAGCTCGGGGAGCTCATGGTACTTCAGATCCAACCAGTGTCCTCTTCAACAAGAGCTTCCAACTTCGCTTGGTGCCACCACCCCTGCGAGACTAACTACTGTATTTAATGTTGAGATCTATCCTCGTTTTGATTTATTCCCCTTCTCTTGAACCATGGAAATCTCATGTTCCACAACAGTTACCACTTCATTGTGCTGGCAGAATGGCAGCCTTGACATTGTTTTGAACAAGAAACAAAAGATTCCTCCAATACCTCGTCATTAGTTCAGGAGTTTTTGGATGTACACTCAACCCTTTTTGCTCTCCTCTTTGAGGGTATTGACATAAAATCCATTACCTTGCCAACTTTGAGAGATTCCTGCAAGTACAATTCCTCTGTAGCTGTGCGGAATACATCATTCATTTAGACCTATTCTCAGTGCACATGCTGACTGCTCCGAGTGTAATAACGATGCATATATGTTGCTTCTCAATTGGAGGATAACGAGCCTGCTCATTCAATGCAGTCTGATTGTGTAGTAGATAGGTGACATGTGTGATTGTTCATCAAGTGAGCATGTGGAGACACAGCAGTGCTCATTATTATCAGGTTTACTATGTTCCTGATCTCTGAAGGCAAATCCTGAAATGTTAACTGTGGTCAGTTTTGAAGACACCTTTATGCAATGATTTTTGATGTATATAATGTGTTCGAGTTACATCTGAATTATAACACGAGACTATACATTAGGGTTGAGGTATTCCTTCTTGTGTCTTGAGATGTGCTGAAATAGAACCTTGGTTAAACCACTTCATTGCTGCTCGATTCCTGTTTGCTGAAGAGGGCTGTAATGAGCCTTTTGTGTCTTGTTGCAAAATTACTCATTACTCGAATGGACCTGTTATGTTATTTATTTTTGAATACTATTTTGGAGACCTATTCAGCAACGCACCACCATTGTCCTGCTGGTCTTCATTCCAGTAGCACCACACCTGTCATCGATTCCCCACCCCCGGGAGCTGTGAGTTTTGCTTTTGTTTTGCACTGACTGACCACCACCCCATCACACTTTTGTTGCGAAGAGTTTGTATGTCATTAATTTGTTAACATCTGTTGAAATAAAAATTGAATGCGATCGCTGAATGGGCAGGAGCCTTCCATATTGGGGTGGGGGGAAGGGGATGGAATGTCCTGGAAAGGTTTTCTGGAAGAAAAAAAATCCAAATTACAAAAATTTTTACAAAAAAAAAAGATTATTTAAAAAAAAAAATCCAAATTACAAAAAAAATCCAAAAATTTTCATTGTAAAAGCAACAATAAATAAGAAGAAAACGTTTTGGAAAATATTTGGTAATTTTGTATCGCCCATGGAATTGGGGAATATTTATATTTGTGCACTGTCACGAACCACTTACTATATAATCAATGGTATCTCTAATTCTGCACAATGTATCATGATAGGGGAAGTGTGTGCGTGCGTGCGTGCATGTCTCAATTTTAATATAGTGCCCATGGGCAATAATATGCATTATAATATTCACCGCCAGTCGCTTTAAAGCTCTGTCTGTCCATGGTAGAGCTTGGCTTACTGGCATGACTCCACCCACAATTGTAACTTGAAAAACATCAAATCATACGTCTGCCATTTTGGCCGCGACCTCTCGGCCTCAAGCCGAGGGCATTTTTCTTCAAGCCTCTAGTGTGCATTTGAAGACTGAACAACACGTGTTCTATCATGAAAGAAAGGTATGTTTTGATTACATCCCATGCAGAGGAAAGAAAATAGTCGTGATTAATAATTGAAGTCTTCATTAAATCAAAAAACTCCAACGTCTCCTTTTGATGGCGTGATGTTCTCTACACCGGCGAAAAAAAATGGGAGGTTGTTGTCCGTAACTTCGGTTTTTGCCTGAGTTTTCAAGGCTGAATAATGTGCAAATAAAGGAATTAGAAACAAACTGTATTTTACATGAACATGGATGTGTGTTCAGAAATTGTCAACGAAACAAATCGTTCATATTAAGGCCCGGTCACACCTTGACGTTTTAGCCAGCGATGGCAACGTATTAAAATGTATGTAAAACGCTGGCTTACGTTGAACTTTTGATGTTTTTTTTAAAGATTCGGACGTATTCATAGCGACTTGGTCTTATGTATAACGCATTGGTAACGGACACAGAACGTTTCGTTGTGTTATAGATAACTTATACCAACGAATGCTGAACCTGTTGTTGGCCTACACAACCGATGCCCAACGATAGTCTAACTCAGGCATAACGCGTTGCACGCATCGCCGACGATGTCGTGACGTAGCCTATTAAAAGGCTGACGCACAACGATTCGAATCATAACTGCCGTAGAAATGGAAGTGTCAACATCGCGGTCCTACCTTGGCGATCTTGCCAGCGTATGCCGACCTAAGAAAAATGTGTCTAAAACGTTGGGGCACGTCAAATACGGTACGAGTAAGTTTGGTATACGTGAGTACAACGCTAAAGTACGCTATCATACGTCGTAGTAAGTAGAGTACGTCAAGAAATTTTAAACATGTTCAAAATTTTACGACGTACTCGGCGTATGACACATGTTCCGCATGCGATGGGGATAAGTTTTACACACGATATGTGGACGCTTACACACGTCCACAAACTACTTATAAGCTACTCACAAGTCGAAACACATCGCGGTAATGTCTTTTTTACGCGAAACTTATTTCTAACTTATGTTTGACGTGCTTTGAACCAATTCTTTACGTAGTTCCAACACACATCGACGTATGTAGATGTATTCCAATGACGTCTTCCGGTCGACAAAAAAAAAAAAATTAACGTGTTTCTAACTTACAACTGCCATATAAAGACGTGTTCCCAGCGGTTTTGGGAATTGGTATATAAAAATGCTGCCCATAAAAGGGGAACCCAACAGTGTTTTCGAGTCCTTTTTGAGTCGATGTCCATGTCAGCAGTATCAGTATCAGTATTAGTATTAGTAGTAGTTTGTTCATGTTGGCAGTAGTAGGTGAGTGTGAGGGGGAGGGTGTGGGTTATGATGGATCGTCCTTGCGTTTAATGATTTAACGATTTAAATGATAAACTCAACGATTTAAATGGCTGCATCTCCACTATTGAAAGTAGACGCTTGCGCTCAACAATTGGATTTTTTTTACACTCAACGACTTTTAAACGGTACCACTCAGCGAGTTTCATTGTTTACAATGAACGATTTAAATTGCTGTCACTCACCTTTGTTTTTTGACACTGGGGTTTTGAAATTTGAAGTTTTGAAATTTGATATTAGTTCTTTCATCCCCTCTTCCTGTGCAGGCTGGAGTTCCTCAAGGTAGCGTTCTGGGCCCTGTTCTTTTTCTGGTTTTCATCAATGATCTCTCGGACTCTCTGGAAAATCCTCTATTTCTCTTTGCCGACGACTCCACCCTCTGCCGTACCATCTGTCACCCCTCAGACCGGCAAGCAGCAGCTTCTTCGCTCACTGCAGATCTGGATAAAATCACAAACTGGTCCAACACGTGGAACATGTCTTTCAATCCAGACAAATCTCACACTCTCACTATGTCTCTTCGAAAGGACCGTTTACAAAACCCCCCCATCCACTTTCTCAACAATCCTCTGGAAGAAGTCTTTTCTTTCAAGCTTCTTGGTCTCACTATCTGCCATGACCTTTCCTGGGAAAGTCACATTTCCAACCTCGCTTCAAAAGCCAGTCGCCGATTGGGAATCCTCCGTCGTGCTAAGTCCTTCCTCGGCCCTCTTGAGCTCCTGACCACTTACAAAGCTTTTGTCTGTAGCCTGATGGAGTACTGCTCTCCCCTCTGGGCTGGTGCTCCTGCCTCCCACCTTTCTCGGCTTCACGCTGTCGAAACCAGGGCATTTAAGATCATCGGCATCTCCCGCAATGAAGCTGAGTCTTTGGGCCTCTCACTCAATCACCGCAGGTTGGTCGGTGGTCTTTCTCTCTTCTACCGACTCCTCTCCAGCCTTGCCCCCCCTGCTCTCTCTGCGATTTGTCCCCACCACATTTCCACAGGGCGCTCAAGGTGCGCCAACAACCCCCTTCTGGTAAAACTACCAAAATCACGAAATACTGCTCATCTTCACTCTTTCATTCCTCTTTTTTCCCACCTTTGGAATAAACTTCCTCACTCTATTCTTTCCCATTCTTCCCTCCAGGCTTTCAAAACAGCTGTTCACCACCACCTCTGATCTTCCCCCATCCAAATCCTCGATCTTTTCTACCCCCGATAATCCACCCAAGCCCACTTCCTTCATTTCTCCTGCTTTCCTT
>NC_140966.1:4668977-4678977 GCF_056783735.1 Eptatretus burgeri
ACCGTAGCAGTGAGGTGTTTTCAATACCGTGGCAGTGAGATGTTTTCAATACCGTGGCAGTGAGATGTTTTCAATACCGTGGCAGTGAAATGTTTTTAATACCATGGCAGTGAGATGTTTTTAATACCATGGCAGTGAGGTGTTTTTAATACCATGGCAGTGAGGTGTTTTTAATACCATGGCAGTGAGGTGTTTTTAATACCATGGCAGTGAGGTGTTTTTAATACCATGGCAGTGAGGTGTTTTTAATACCATGGCAGTGAGGTGTTTTTAATACCATGGCAGTGAGGTGTTTTTAATACCATGGCAGTGAGATGTTTTTAATACCATGGCAGTGAAATGTTTTTAATACCATGGCAGTGAAATGTTTTTAATACCATGGCAGTGAGATGCTGATTTTTTTTTTAAGTGTATTTACCATTGTACATGGTAAATTATTTTCAAGAACTTACTTATGTGGCTCCCATGAGTGACAAATAGTCACAGGTTTTACTGTATTTGTCTAATTGATGATGAATAATTATAATTTATATCAACAGTTCATTCCTATGATTAAATTGATGCACAGTTCTCTATTGCTGGACAGTGTTAAATTAATGTTTCATGAAATGTTGACATGCTTGCCATGACTTCTGATTTAGTAAACATAGTAAGTCTTTGGTCATAAAGCACTTCAAATAGAAAAGAATAGTCAATCCATTTTGCAAGATAAAATTTCACCGAGTGTTAATGGGACAAAGCAGTGCGCGAGGGAATATGCGATGGTGTGTCATCGACGACTTGGTTCGAGTTAATAATGTGGGGGTGAGGTGTTTTTAATACCATGGCAGTGAGGTGTAGTTTTCAACTTTCACATTTCATATTTGGTACATCAGTACAGACTGGGAGACGGTGTGTCGCGACATACGTTCGTCATCTAAAGTGGTTTCTGTTTTCCATGTAATAGCACAATTCTGTATATACCTTCTTGTTCGGGCATATATTGTGCTCACTTGTCTTTTCTGTAGGGCATTGCCAAACTGGCAATTTATAAAACCAGTAAAGCAAAATTGAAGGGGAAAAATGCAAATGTGCTTTTGTGCTTTAAAGGTATGTTTTCGGCCCAAGTAAAAATGGAGCAGGCTTATCTTTTGAGCCTGGATATTGTGGGTGATCAGTGGTACACTGATGAGGTTTTGAGTTTCTTTTCGTGATGGAATTTGTTTGTAAAAGTGTAAAGTACTTGCACTTACTTTTTGCATATATGTATTATTCTGTGGTGGTTTTGACATGAACAGACACCCTTGCTTTTGTTGAATTTATTTCTGCTGTAAAATCGTTTGGATTTGTTTTCATGGAGTGTGCTTTGATACTTTTCTAATAAAAGCATACAAAAGTGTCTGTCTCTCTGTGTCTCTCTGTGTCTCTCTGTGTCTCTCTGTGTCTCTCTCTGTGTCTCTGTGTCTGTCTGTCTCTGTGTCTCTCTCTGTGTCTGTCTCTGTGTCTCTCTCTGTGTCTGTGTCTGTCTGTCTCTGTGTCTCTCTGTGTCTGTCTCTGTGTCTCCCTCTCCCTCTCCCTCTCCCTCTCCCTCTCCCTCTCTCTCTCACCCCCTGCTGGCTGTTGGTACGGTGTGTACTGTCATGGCCGCTCCTTGCTTTGTGTCATGAGGACCTGTCCTCTGCCGTGCTGGTTGGTATCTCCCACACTCCCCATTTCGTTTTCTCCCGTGTTCGTTTTCTACTTGTAAGGTTCCCCTGTGTTTCCTTTCTGTGTAGAGAAGAGAGAGCACGTAGCAGTGTTAGTAAGGGTATCGTCAGTTTTTGGGCGGTGCCCTGTTAGTCCATTCATTATTTAAAAGCCTTTCGCTTTAAACCTGTTTTATTTTAGTTTTTATTTATCTTGCCTTTCCTTATTTTGTTTCGTTAGTGCCCTCTTTCTCAAAGTTCAGGAAAGTAGGAGTGCATTGTTAACTTCCTCTTCCTAAGTGAGGAAGACAATGAGCGTCGAGTCTTTGTAACATGGCGGTGGCTCACTCGCAGCAAGATGCTGCTTTCGAAGCACTAACTCGTAAGCATGTTTTAGTTTGCGTACCCCCTGACGGGGTTCTTACTGAGGAGATTGTTTTGGCGGTTGGAGACGCTATCGGCATTGAGCATGTACGTGCTGCGTCACGTATGAATCAGAAGGTCGTGGTATTCATTTCCGATGTACGTTTTGTTCACGATGTCGTGAGTTCCGGGTTAACCACCCGTAGTGGTCACTTTGTTGTGGCCTCCCCGATGGATGTCCTGGCAATGAAAATAATTGTCTAATGTGCTTCCTTTCATGTCAAATGAACAACTTGCGTCTGTTTTGTCTCCTTATGGAAAAATTGTGTCAAAGATCTTGATGATCCCCCTGGGGTGCTGCCATGACCAAGCAAAGCACGTGATGAGCTTTTGGCGGCAACTTGACATGGTGCTGCCGGACCGTGGGGAGGGCACGAATTTAAAGGTTTCTTTTAAGATTAAAATTGATCATTTCAATTACCATGTGTTTGCTTCATCAGCGACTTTAACATGTTTTCTTTGTGGAGCCTTTGGCCATTTACAAAGATTTTGTTCGAAAGCTTCTTGTTCGAAGTGTGGAGAATCGGGACACGTTCATTTAGATTGTGAAACAGTTCACGACCCACAACCTTGTATGGTGGAGGAGGTGATGCCCAGTGAATCCAACGTTCCCACTCATACTCTTCCCTTACATCGTGAGGACGGTAAGGATGATTTTGTTTTTAAGTGTCAAAAAAGCGTAGAGCGTCTGCTCCTTGTGACCGCACTGGCGCTCCCAAGGTAGTCGTACTGGATACGGCTGTTCCGGTAACTGAGGAACCTCATCGGAATGAAAAAATGATGAAATGGTTTGTGATAATGAGAATGTACTTCAAAGTTTACAGTGTGGTCCTGGTCCTTTAGATAGCGGTAAAGTGTCTCTTGGTGCTGTTGAAACATGTGTTGAACGTATGGAGGTATCAGCGCTAGTTTTTCCTGACAGACCAAAATGGTGTTGCGGCTCCATGCAATGTTCCCGCCCCAACCAATGATCAACATACAGTTTGTGAGGCCCTGGTAGAGGTGCCTGATATGGTTGTACAAGATGGTGGACTCGAGGCCCCATCTCATGTTGAAAGTGTTGTACGGTGGTACTTTGCGAACCCTGTTTCACTCGGTACCCCTCTTAGACGTGTCTGGAAACGAGTTAGTAAAGGTCTAGGGTGATATTTACGAACCTAGTGGAAGGTCATCTGAGCTGTCTGCTTCAGATGATGACGACATGGAGGTGACTGATCTGTCAGTCATATTTGATCATGTACAGATATTCCCCCCCCCAGGTTATTGTATCGTTTCTGAATGAGACATTTAGGCAGCGGAATGTCATCATTCATAAATATTTTCCTGACTTTCTTTCCTTCATGCAGATTGCAAAGTGCATAATTAGGAATTCTAAATATTTTGAAATAACTAAACCACAAATTCACAGACTGAGGAAATTTATTACAAAAGCAGGGTTAGAATGTTCTAACAGCTGCCAAACCCCCCGATACAGGATGAAAAGGGAGGAAGTGCTTTTTGGTACCTTAAACATTAATGGGGGTGGTGCTAACCATTTGCGTTGGTTCCAAGTTAAAAACTTGTTGCTTCAGAAACATGTCGATATCTGTTTGTTGCAAGAAACACACAGAACAGAGACGTCACAGTCTGACTGGCTCTGCCTTAATAAGGGGCTTTATTTCTTTCGTAATTTGTCTTCTGTCTCGGTGGTGGTTGCTTTTTTGCTTCATCCAGGTTTTGTTCCTGACTCGTATAGTTTTCTTGAAATAGTTAAAGGACACTTAGCATCATTAGAGTTCGTGTATCAAGGATTTCACCTCACCTTACTTAATGTCTCTGCTCTGAGTGAGTGGGGCTCGTAAAGAGTTTTTCACACATCTGGCTAATTACCTTCATACTTTAGTCTTTGATCATTGTATTTGTATCGGAGGAGATTTCAATTGCACGTTTGAACCTAATTTGGATAGAAAAACAACAGAACCACATCCTGAATATCATAAACACATATCTTGTTGTTTTTCATCACTTGGTTTACTCGATGCTTGGCGCATGCAGCACTGTACAGCATCTCAGTATACATGGTGCCGGTGTGCTAACGGGCTGATAACACTTGCGAGGCTGGATAGATGGTTTCTTAACTCCACTTTTAGAAACGTACTCGTGTCTTGTAACCTTTCCTTCAATTTTCTCTGATCATCACCTGGTAGTGCTTGGTTTATCCTCTTCTCAGTTTACTCTTAAAAGTGTGTTGGACCTTTAATACCAGCTTGTTAGAGGATTGTTTTTTTACTGACGCTTTTCGTAGTTTTGGGAAAAACTTATCCAAAGTAAACCTTCTTATTCTTCTATCCAGTTATGGTGGGACACCGCGAAAGCTCAAATTCACATTTTCTGTCAATGTTATAACGCGGGTTGAGAGACGTAATGTTGTAACTGCATTTTTGGCGAAATTGAATAAAATGGCTCTCATGTCTTTCAACACCATTTGAAAGACATGAGAGCCATTTTTATTCAATTTCGCCAAAAATGCAGTTACAACATTATGTCTCTCAACATTATGTCTCAAATAAGTCATTTTCTACGAGCAAGAATAAAATTGCTGTTTTACTCTTGGAAACTGAAATTTTGCAGTTGGAGGAAGACTTAGCTAAAGCTCAAAATGACAGGAAACTTTGGTTATTATTGGAAAAAAAAAAGCTTATCTAAGAGAATTGATTCATGAAAAAGTAATCGGGATGTCAGTTCGACTCAGAATCCAAAATGTGAAGTTTTCTGACACCCCAAATAAAAGTTTTTTTTTTTTCCAGTTAGAAGGGGTTAAGAAATCTCAAAGGCAGATTTTCTCCTTGTTAGATGCTAAAGGGAATATTACACAAAATGAAAGTTATGTTTACAGACTTGTGAAAAATTATTTTTCTGATTTATTTGCGAAGGAATCTGTGTGTAAAGATTGTGTTGAGATGACAAATCATGTTCCTTCTTTGAGTTGTGGTCAGCGTCAAGCTCTTGAAAAGCCGCTTACCCTGGAGGAACTCGGCATGGCTCTGAATAGCTTTGAACGTGGAAAAGCCCCTGGAATCGACGGACTTCCAGTGGAATTTTTCCAGCATTTTGGCACATGTAAGGTCCAGAAGTACTGTTGGTTCTGCAAGAAAGTTTACATTCTGGCATACTGCCTCTCAGCTGTCGAAGAGCGGTGGTTTGTCTTCTCGCAAAAAGTGACGATCTCCGTCAAATCAAGAACTGGTACCCTATTTCATTACTGTGTTCTGACTACAAACTCTTTTCCAAATTGTTGGCCAATCGGCTAAAACTTGTCATCGGGACTCTCGCTCACCCTGACCAGAGCTACTGTGTTCCAGGGAGATCAATCTCTGATAACATTTTTTAATTACAGATTTGATTGATTGTGGCCTCAAAGAGGAAGAAGGAAGGGGTTGGTTTGATTTTCCTTGATGTCAAAAAGGCCTTCGATAGTATTGATCACACTTATATGTTTTAAGTGTTGCAAAAGTTTGGCCTGGATGAAAGGTTCATTAGTTTTATTAAGTTGTTATTCAACAATATATCGAGTTTGTGTAAAGTAAACGATGGTCTCTGCTCTCCCATTCAGGTTCAGAGGGGTGTTCGGCAAGGCTGTCCATTGTCGGGTTTACTGTTTAGCCTTTCTCTTGAGCCACTACTAATTCATCTTAGGAACTCTTTCTGGCTTTGTTCCATCTCCAGAACACCCTATGTTGGTGTCTGCATATGCTGATGATGTCTATGTAGTAATTAAAAATGATCAGGATCTAACCATTCTTCTCGGATCTTTACATAGGTTTCATCTTGCTTCACATTTGCAGTGTAATTGGCAAAAGAGTAAAGCTCTGTGGGTGTCCTCAGCTCAAGTACATCCAGTGGGCTTCCCTTAGTGCCACCTCAGTCTCTTCTGAAAGATCGAAGGTGGACGAGAGAGGGGGGTGAAATACTTTGGTGTTTATCTTGGTCCTTATCAGTACTCCCTTATTAACTGGGAAGGAGTGGTAGATCACGTAACCAAACGTCTTAACAAATGGAAAAGGTTCCTACCGCAAATGTCTTTCAGAGGTCGTATACTAATTAATACCTTAGTTACCTCTGTGTTGTGGCACAAATTCATCTGTTTACAGCACGGGTTCCCAACCGGGGGGAAATTTCCCCCAGGGGGGGAAATTTGGGTGTTACAGGGGGAAATTCTAGTCTGGAATTAAAATTCTGGAAATTATCAGAAAATAATTAGAAAATAATTTCCAGTAATAGCCTTCTGTTCTTCTCTTCTCAGGAGTACCCGTTTCCTGAACTTTACCCGCTTTCATTCTTATGTTTTATTTTCTTTCTTCTTTTTTAGTTTGTTCTTTTCTATTACATGTCTTAATATGATCTCTCTTGTTCTTTCCAGGTCCGCAAGTGATCATGTCGAAAAAAACATCTGCACAAAGACCTTGGGGAATGGTAGCATGAAGCCATTCCAGATGAAGCAACACCTTCAAGGATGCCATCCCGAACTACAGAACAAGGATCGTGAATACTTCAAGCTGAAACAAAATTATCTGAAGAAGATGAGACTGGACTCAACTGGAACGTTTCGTCAGCAAACGGACGCTATTGTGAAAGCGTCATACGAAGTCTCGTACAAGATTGCGAGGGAGAAGAAACCACACACAATTGGTGAAACATTGGTGAAGCCCTGTATGCTGCAGTGCGTGAAGTTGGTCCTTGGTGAGGCTGCCCACAACAAGATGACCCAGATTTCCCTTTCAAACAACACCATTCGGTCACGGATCAATGATATGGCTGAGAGCATCAAGAACCAAGTTGTTCAGAAGGTTCGAGGGTCACAGTTTTTTGATTCAACTCGACGAATCGACAGATGTTGCGAATCTGTCCCAGCTGTTGGTCTTTGTTCGTTATACCACCGAAAAAGGAATTGCAGAAGAATTCCTCTTCTGCAAACCTCTCCAGACCACGACCAAAGCTCAGGATGTGATGGACCTTATCAATGACTTTTTCGAAGACAGCAACATCAGCTGGGAGTCTCTGGTTGGGGTGTGCACGGATGGTGCCCCAGCCATGCTCTGCTCTCGATCGGGGTTCGGCACGCTCGTCAAGCAAAAGAATCCGGCAGTGGAATCGACACACTGTCTGATCCACAAAGAGGCGCTTGCTTCGAGAACTCTCCGCAAGAACTTCAAGCAGCATCTCGAGACTGTCATCAAAGTCGTCAACTTTATCAAGGGTTCCGCTCTGAACACTCGGCTGTTCCGTCGGCTCTGTGAAGGCATGGAAGCCGACCATGAATCGTTGCTGTTTCATACTCAGGTGAGGTGGCTCTCAAAGGGAAACATGTTGCAGCGAGTCCTGGAATTGTTTGATGAGGTGGTAGCCTTCCTTCGGGCCCAAGAGAATGTTGTGCTTCTGGAGGCGTTGAAGGGTGAGTTTTTCCGTGTGCGGCTGTCCTACTTGTCCGATATTTTCAGTGCATTGAACGAGCTCAACAGGAAACTGCAGGGCAAAGGGACCAACATTCTTTTTCAGTCGGACAAGATCAGAGCTTTCGTGGCTAAACTGGAACTGTGGAAGAAAAGAGCGGGGAGTGGAAGTTTTTCCTCATTCCTCGCTCTGAACGAATGTGTGGAGGATATGGAGGATGGTCTGCCTGATCCAATAGCCAAGGATATCAAACAACACCTCGAAGGCTTGGAGGAAGAATTCAAGTATTACTTCCCGGGGATCACAAACGAGAGCAACGAGAACAAGCTCATCAGAGACCCATTTCAGAGGAACGTTGATGATGTGCCAGAAGCGTGGCAGGAAGAGTTCCTGGACTTGAAAAACGACTCCACAGCGAAGGATGCCTTCCAGAATATGGAACTGGAAGAGTTTTGGACCCAAGTCCGAGGAACCTACCCGCTTTTTGCGACCAATGCTCTGCGGATATTGGTCCAGTTTTCTTCCACCTACCTGTGTGAGACAGGATTTTCGGCACTGGTATACCTCAAAACAAAGGCATGCAACAAGTTGGAGGTGGAGGCGGATGTTCGCTGTGCGCTCTCCATAACTCCCCCAGACATTGAAGGACTCGTGAACGGCAAACAATGCCAGAAGTCACACTAAAATGCTGTGTTCTTATTCAATACAATTTAATGTTAGCTGTGTTAGTGCATTTGAAAAATAAATTAGTAAATAGTCTCAGTGTGTTTTAACTGTTCTTTCTCTCATACACATGAAGGGGGAAATCTGGATGGTTGAATTGGGTGCAGGGGGAAATGACAGAAAAAAGGTTGGGAACCACTGGTTTACAGCCACCAGATGTCCTGCTGAAAGAGATTCAACAGATACTGGTAAACTTTTTTTTGGAATGGTCATGCTTGGTTGTGGTCATACTTACTCTGTTGCCCCTTGTCTGATGGTGGCCAAGGGCTCATTGATGTAAAGTGTTGTCTGATGGCCTTTTGGCTGAAATCGATACGAGTGATCAATGTGGAAAAACTGCCTTGGCGCCCCGTAGCACAACGAATATTGAGACAAGCTGGATTGCTCGGCTACAGCCTTGAGTTGTTCCTAATTGAATCAAAAAGTATTGAATCCATCTCTCCTTCCTCTGTTTACCAGAGTCTGTTGAATTCTTGGCAAGCAGGAGTGGTGACCCACCAGAAGGATTTGTATGATATTAAAATGTTTGTGGGAGAACCTCTATTCCTCAACCCACTCTTTCCCAATGTTCCCAAAAGCCGTTGTTTTTCACAAAACTTCATTTCAGCTGGTATCAAAAATGTTTGGCATCTTCATGACACATCCAATTGTTGCTGGAAGTCTGTTAAAGAAATTGCTGAAATCACTGGCACCAGGTCATTAAGAGCTGTAGATAAAGTACTTGTAGATGTCATCCGTACATCCTTTAAACTTGGGTTTCAGTGGAGTACTGAGGTCAAATGGATACCCCATAAGCCATCATTTCCGAGCTTACACGTCCAATTCACCAGCTCTACTCCATCTACAGTCAGTATTTGCTCTTGTTTATTAAGTAATGTTGACAGTAAATCTATTTATCCTTTCTGACTTTGTTATTATATAAATACCTCTGTAGGAGGAGTACTGAGATGGAAACCGCTTTTGCCATATGCCACCCCTTCTGAACCTGCATGGGAATCGATGTATTGCAAACCAATAACAAAAAAAGGTCAGGTGACTTCCATTGTAGACTTGCTCACTGATCACTGCCAACAAACACTTTTGTCAACCGAATTGATGTTGCTGTATCAGCGCTTTGTCCTTTTTCAAACATCACTGAAGATTTGTTCCCTGGATATATTGATTGTGTATGATTGTGCCCCCTTTTTTTATTGAACAATATATTTCATTGGGTAAATATCCTTTTTCACTCCTATTTTTTATTTTTGGCCTCAGTCATTTCAGGTTATGAAAAGTTGTTAATCTTTTAAAACTATGTCCTATCAGAGGCAAAATTAGTGATCAACCTGTGGAGAAGCCAAAATGAAAGGCAAACCCTTTGAGCAATGTAATGTGATTTTGCATTTCCAATCCCTAGTTTAAATTCATTTGAAACTAGAATTTAATTATTACAGAAATAATGAAAATATTAATACTTTTATTGAACCTTGATGTGTTGGGCAAGATGTGCAATGAAAATGTATGAGAAATTTACGTGTAGTTTTTCTTTCCTTGTGTCTTTGAAATTTACTTGATTTTGCTTTGAAACCTGTTTTTGGTTTATAGTGGGGCAACTTAGCGAAATATAGCAGAACAATTGTGCATTTTGTGAGGAAAGCACCAAATTTGGCACACAAGCAGCCTATCGTATTATGAACAGATTTCGATATTGGGCCATCTTAAAATTTTTAAAGGCAGTGGAAAATGGCTGCCACAGCCATCAGCGGCTGAATTTGAGATGG
>NC_140966.1:4696477-4698977 GCF_056783735.1 Eptatretus burgeri
TAATTCTGAGGCTGAAGCAGAGTTCTTGCTTCGGGGTTCGATCAAGAAGGGGCTATTATGTTTGCTCCATTGCACAATCAGCTCACCAATTCAGATCATTGGCCTAAAACTTTTGTCCAATCATCGAGTACTCCAAATAAGTTATAACAGTTTTAAATCATGGAGAAACATTACACTCAATGCCAATCATGATTCTCACCCATGATGGGAGTCATAGCCATTAAAGATAAATTCTGATGCAATTGCACAGTGAACTGTTCACATGCTGGAACAGCTTGAGCAAAAACTTCTCTGCTCAATGATGTTTTCCACAAGGAAACCCTGCCTTAAACAAGGCCAGCAAAGTGTTCCTGGTGTGACACCACCTTCCCCTCATACACAAGACAATGACAGTCCCTTCTGGACTGTGACATCATCACATTCCCATTCTTTCATTATATCACTCTTAACAATGGGAAAATGGCAAACGCAACAAAGCATTTGTGTTGAAAAACTTTTGAGATCGAAGAGTGGATGGCACTTTGGATAGAATAAAATACACAGGCTGACCTGGCTTGAACTACAAGAAATTAAAATATTTCAGCTGTTATTGTTTGGGGTGAGTTCATGGTTAGCAAAGCCATGTCAGGACAAGAAAACTGTTGCAAAGAAGAAAATGAGGGATCAGAATCGCAACAGGATAAGTGAGATAGCAGGGAAAAAGGGCCACTACCGTACACCATATACTCAATGGTGCCCTTGGGACCAGGAGGAGATTGGAACCATACTCTGTTCAGAGCGTTGGTGCTGCTTAAGCAGTCTCCTTGGCTATTGGGCACAATCCTGGACGGGTCGCCATTCCGACACAGTATACCAGCATGCTGGCACTCATTTTGACGATCTCGGAAGGATGACAGGTAGAGTCAACCCCACCTGGTATTTATTCAACAGCTGAGCGGGATTTGAACTCAGGATCCGAGGATCACAAGCCCATCACCCAAACCATTAAGCCAACACCAGGCATGGGACCAGGGACCAGGACTGCAATGAACATGTTTAACTCAGCCTTGGCATACAATGAGACAACAGTTTTGACTCACTTGATTTCACATGAAGATGATACTCCATTAATTTTCTCCAATATGAGAACATACAATATAGATTTCCCTCATTAATGTCTCAACTCGTTTATTACTTGGAGTTTGGTTTTAATCAGCAGGGGTTAATTGTAAGACTGCTTTTTTTTTTAAATGTTGCACTATGTATGCTATTCCTTTAGATAATGTTCTCAAGGTAATAAATTAAATTACAGTGAATTCGATGGAGTGCCATTGCAAATCCCCACACTTCCCACCAAAAGCAAGGTTGAACGATGGCAAAAAGTTCCACGAGCAATGACTCGATATGAAATTTTGGGTTAAATTTTTTTTCTTCCGTTTTGACCTCTGTGAACCCTATCACCACCCCCTGGGGCATGAACCGGGGGTCAAATTCCAAAAACTGTTACATATTTCTAGCATTCCCCAATATTGATTGTAAATAAAAAAAATCTGTCTGTAATTGCATTGTTGATGAGGAGCGTAAGCATAACCTGCCTGTAATTTACCCACTAACAGGGAATGTGAGCTGGGATTAGACCATCATGAGACAGGTTAGTTTTACCTGACTGATGCTTTTGTTGCCAGGACAGCAACCCTGCTCAGCAGGAGAGGAACCGCATGTTCAGACACTTGGTGCGTGCATCTGGCTGAGCAGCCAGTGGCGTGAAGCTTCCGTCTGAGGGATTATGGCTGAATTCCCCCCCCCCCCCCAAGTTAGAATCCCTCCTTGGGCACGACGATACTGTTATGCATGGGGCTTTGGCCGGGACAGCGTCCGACTTGTGAGCCAGTGGCCCCCTCTGAGTGGCTTCCAGTGCAGTCCTCCACACAGCATCAGTTTTGAGAATTGCCCCGTGACCCTCTCCAAGCACCGCTTGCGCAGCACGATGGTGGGCACCATGCGCCGAATGACTCGTAAACGACTAGGTTACGGCTCCTTTTTTAAATTTGACCTTTTGACCCTGCCCCAGGGTACAGGGCCAAAAATGAGACTGAGCTTGCATATTGTTGCCATGTTGTGATCAGAAATACGAAGTATGGTGAATTTCTGCACAACCAATTAGGAGGAGATTGCGTGACGGATAGACAGACAGATTGAGCCGATTTCAATATGCCCCGGTTAAAAATAAGTAAATAAAATAAAACGTGAGAATAATGAAGTGGAGGAGAATACATTTGGCTTATCACATAGATACAGTTAAGTAATCATAGGCCAAAAGTCACTCCACTCATGGCTCAGCACACCTCAAAATCAGCACTCCGATGCATGAAATTATTTGAGATGCAAAGAGGCATTTTTGACCAAAGTTGTTTTGTAACTGGAAATATAAGCCACCCTGACATTAAGAGCAGGCCTGAGGGCTAACATTTTGAATGGATTGAGCAGCCTCAAAGCTATACTACGAGAGGCATGTTTTAAA
>NC_140966.1:4703977-4741542 GCF_056783735.1 Eptatretus burgeri
TGAGAATCACAGATTTCCTCTGTTAATCAAAATTATTTTCATTTTATCTGCATTTTGCAGCATTATCACTGTGGAGTGGTTTGTGAACTCTATATATATATATATATACATATATATATACACATACATACATAGTTTGCTTTCAAAGCATCATGAAATAAGCTCAGGTGGCATCAAATTGTGAAAGATTTGGAGGGCGGGAGGGGGGTGAACACTTTTACAGGATATTGTACCTAACTTTCCTATTTACAAGCAACAAATAAACAACATAAATAAACTAACAATAAAAAAAGACTACTCTTCTCTCTACCTTCCTCTTTCCCTCCTGGCCGATTTCTGCTGGCAGTATACTTTTGCCCGCACCAGCACGGCAGAGCCAAGATGTACAGTGTATTGAACATTAATATTGTTGTAGGAATGCCTTCTCGGGGGTAACTTTGCATAATATGACGATAATTATTTCCCATAATGCATGTATGAGAATAAGTGCGAGATAATTTAATTGTGATAAAGAATATGTATTGTTTTATGTGTAGAAAGCTGTTATCAACCTTCCACACATGTGTGTGTCTAAAACCTCTTTCTATTCATACCCTTTTTCATGTTTTTACCTTCGTAATCTGTCCTAACACCTTAGTTATTTTTATAACTTGGTTTACACAGTTCTTCAGCTAAAATGTAGGGTCGGTAGGTCGAAATATAAATATAATTTCAATTTTTAGAAATTATATATTTATGATTTTTTTTCAGATGTTCCATGGAAAATAAATATAAATCCCAGACCAGGAGGATCTAAGAAAACATTGAATATGGAAGACCATTCAAATGCAGGATGCCCATGTTCACTGTATCATCTGATGTGAAAAACAATAAAGAAGGATTAAAACTTGTTTTTACAATATAGTCTGGCATGTTTTTCTTATAGAAACCTGTTGGATCATCAAACAAATGGAAACAATGCTGAGAAAATTACTGTCCAAGTCATAGACTGAAAGATCATTCTCGCAGAGCAAGATCTCATCCAGGTTTTGTAAAAATGTGTCTGTTTCATTAAAAACAATGGCTATGAAAACACATCTTTCAGAAAAATCAGAAAAACAGTAATGGTTCCTAAAACAGTTAAGACCACCAGGAATAACAAACAAATCCCGCTACAATATAAAGCCGATTTAAAGCATTACCACCTGGCCTGTCAATATAAAGAAAAGAAACAAGAAATACACCATTCAAAATCCAGGAAGTGTCAGAATCAATAACATTATACATGTGACTTTGTTGGTGAACAAACGTATGCAGCCAATCAAAAATCAGACACTGCTCACGTGACCCTCGAATTGGCACAACCATGGCAGAAACCCGAAACGATATTGTTTTAAAATCCATCAACATACAAAGATTCCTTCATCATCCAGTATTGAATCATGCTTTTAAAACAAATATAAGCCTTTTTACAATATGGAATATAAATATAATTCATCAAGATTCCAGCTAAAGACGACTTTAATCAACCCTAAATGTGCATGGATGCGCATGTGTGCGTGTACACCAGTGCATAGTGCTAGATATGATTTAAAAAAAGGTGTCTACTAGGAGTCAACACACTCAAAACGGTCAATCAGAGCCATAACCAGCTCTTACTTTTCAGCGGGCATCTGATCGTACCGTCTCCCCATCCCCATGAGCACATCAAAGGCTGATTTCACATCCGTTGAAGGCTGAATATCAGCATCTCGCAGGGAAACTTTGACGTACTTGGCACTGAAATCTTTCAATACGAACATCGGTGTACAACTTTTGACGGAAACAAAATCGGCACGATCGAGAGTTGCCTGCAAATCATCCCTGCTGCTGCACTGAATTGATGCAATCGTTCGGCCAGAATATTCGTCGTCCAGATGTTGCGTGATTAAATCAACAATACAGTCACTTGAATATATACCGTTGACATACTTCTTAACAATCACTTTTGCCCCAGAAACCAGTCAATCTGAACCATGCTGGCCACTGTTCAGACGCCATGACCGAAGACTACTGCGCAGCTCTACTGTGCAGTTTGGTTAAAGGGGACTCGGCATTTTGGTGTGCGTGCGTGAAATTATATTTTGAAAATAAATGCCGACGTTTACATTTCAGGTTTTCAAACTTTTGCACCTTCGGCAGAAAATTTATAAATATAAAAGGCAAAAAATGTGTTTTATATTTATATTTCATTTTCGGCAAATATACCGTCGGCGGATCTGTAAACAAAGTTATAAAATAACTAAGGCCTAAGTGTCCTTTTAAGGGTGGTGACAAGCAGTCGGCACAAGTTCTGGAGGGAAAATGCCACAACCACGAACCCTTATCCGTGAGCACAATCTGGGTAAATGGTCAGGGGTTCTCCCTGACCATGGACCACGTGGCAGTCCAATCACAGCCGAGTGTGGAGGGGCTCAGTGCATCGCAGATACCGGTTGGGGCTGAGGGTATATAAGGCAGGTCAGGCTCGGGGTGCCAGACACCAAGGGTTCCATTGTGGTTCCAACTCCGTGGTTCCATTGGATTGGTATTGTGGCAAACAGGCACATCATCCGACTCAAAATGACAAATCAGTTGGCCATCGCGACCGCTTTGGCATGGTTCGTTGGAATTTGGACCGGGCAACAATATGTACTGAAGAAAATCTGTGACTGCAAGAGGTGGAAGTGCATGAGACTGTAAGCAATGATGACAGGAAATACGCCACTTTACAGGTTTTATCCACTCTGTAAAATTATTTCCAAAAAAAAAAAGTGGAAAAGATTCTTACAATTTGCTGCCATGTTGCAGCCGGCAAGGCAGAAGGTCATGGCATCTTCAACAACCTGCCAAAGGAGGAAAGCTCAATGTAAATGCTAAACAAAGTCAGCAATCGGTCTGATTGTATAAGCATAAGTGATATCCTCTGGTAAATTATACAGCACTTTAAATAATCACCTTTGAACAAAATTGTCAGTCGCGAATAGTCAGTTATCCCAACCTTCCTTGCACTCACCTACCTGCTCTGAGGAGTCCGAGCCTTGTAGGAGGATGTCCAAGAAAGCCGTAGGGCTAGAAACCTCTGATACTCCACATTTTGTCCCCACCACGGCTCGCTCAACTCTAACTCTCATCTCTTGTAAGGCTGTGGGACACGGTATCAGATTATACTGTAGGTAAGCAGTTATGTAAAACACATACCCCTTCAGTGATTAATAAATTTGAATCTCTGTTACAAGTGAGATATTATTTGTTTTATTCTATTCCATAAATTGCAACATGGGTTATTATACTGCTAAAACCTTGCATACGCTGTGTCGTGCTTTGCTTTTGCTGATTGGTGGGATGGGGGGTTGTGCTGTAGGGGCAGAGCAAAAGAGAAAGAAGTGCTACTTTTATCCGAAAGTAAAACGACAGGATAAAGAAGAGACAAATGTGAGAATATACGTGCAGACATCCGAACTGGATTCAGAGCCAGGGCCAACTCAGTTCCGGGGAAAAGAGACAGGCAGATTTGCGGTGACGGCTGTTGACCAGTCTGGATGGCCATCACCATTACTAGTCCGCTTTACATGCATATATAACCGCTATGAAAGAGGCCTGTGTGAGCGGCGGCAAGAAAGGAAGTGTGTACGGTACTAAAGAAAAGGCAGGTCAATCCCCTCCTGCTGCCTATGCTTCCAAAATCCAGGCCAACTGCAAATCTCAATGCTTCTATTCTTCACTTCTCTCATCTATGGAACCAACTTGCAGAGGCTGTTGTCTCGTTCTTTCCTCCAGGGCTTCAAGAAAGCAGTGCACTACCACCTCTTATGTTTATCTGCAAACCCCCAAAAAGTGATCAAGTTTCTTTGAGCCTCGAACTACGGCTTGGCTCACCTTCAAAAGTCCGCTTTCCGAAAACAATGCCAGCAACATTGTGGGCCAAACGGGACATTGTTCCAGGTCCCTCATGTGGCAGGAAAAGGAAAGTATGTCATGTCCAGGTAATCAGTGAACTGATTACTGTGAACTAATTAAATATATGTAAAACCAACTTTGTGAATCCAAAGGCAAACTGCTGCCCACTTCATAAATTCTACATCCTATAATTTTTATACAAGTAATTGATATTAGCAATTACCTAATATATTGTGCATCACTCTATTGATTGTAGACTTATTTTCTAATAGCACGTGGATGTTATATTGTTGCGGGGTCGGGTATTGGCGGCGAGCACGACCGCAAGATGGAGCCGTAGAGTCGACTCCGCCGATCACCCGGAATTTAGATCGTACTGTTTCGGAAAAGTACAGGTCCCTTATCGGACCGTGAAGGGTCAATATTTCTACCGCGTGGTATAGGGTTATTTGCCAATTTTCAAAATACCTAGAGATCCACGTAGTGATTTACCGAGTCTCCACACCCTCAACGGCACCCGTACGAGTCGAGCCGTTCGTGGGCCCAACCCGTGCGGACGGTTGCTGAAGTTCTGTCGGTCCAAATGTCCCCTTACGGCGGCACAACGGCCTGGCTAATCTTCCAACACGCAACACGCTAAGCCAATGGAGGAAATGACACGAACGAGCTGATACATTTCACAAATGGGGCATATTTATAAAACAATAGGTGGGGAAGGAGGGAAGCACGTCAGGGCAGAGTTATCCGAATATTTATAAGCACTTATGTACAAGCAAAAAGCACTTAACAATTCATTACTTATGGACTGGCGGCACCACACACACACACACACACACACACACACACACACACACACACACACACACACACACACACACACACACACACACACACACACACACACACACACAATAATCGGACAAAAGTGGTCTTTATTCGGACCTCCAGCCCGGAGGACAGTCGAACTGAAGACCAGATTCTGTCTCGGACCTGTCCACCTCGTGTGGTCTTCACGCGGAGTCGGACCGGGCACTAGCGAGAGCGAGCTGAATCCAGGCACCGGCGAGCCACGATCAGCCTTCCGAGCTCCGCTCAGCGCTTGTCCTGGCAGTCAAAAACCTCTCCTCCGTATCCCTTTTAGAGACCACGCGCACCCTTGCGGCTCCGGTGGTGGATGGTGTCTCCAAGCTCTTGATCATCGGGAAGAGGAGGACGAAGAAGATGCTGACGACGACCAAGACAAGGCCAAGACCAAGACAAGGCCAAGACCAAGACCTCCACCTCGACCAACACACACAGACCTCTGCGAAGATCCTCTGTTCTTTTTGATCCTCTCCGGCATGCTCGTTCAGGAGTCATTCGTTCTCAGGCGTGGCTCGCTCAGGCGTGATTCGTTCTCAGGCGTGGCTCACTCAGGCGTGATTCGTTCTCAGGCGTGGCTCACTCAGGCGTGATTCGTTCTCAGGCGTGGCTCGCTCAGGCATCATTCGTTCTCAGGCGTGGCTCACCCAGGCGTGGCTTGATCTTTTCCCCACTTGGTACCCCTCCAAGCGAATCGGTGGGTGGGGGCATAACCTTTCCCCTCGTGAGCGCATAGAGAATGCTGGGAGCAGAGGGTTTCTCACACGCGGCTTGACCTTTCCTCTACTTGGCGCCCCGCCAAGCAAATCGGTGGGTGGGGGCATGACCCTTCCCCTAGTGAGCGCTTGGAGAATGCTGGGAGCAGAGGGTTTCTTGTCGTTTTATTCTGAGCTGGAGTGGTCCGCAGCTGTTGTAGTTCTTGATGGTGGAAAAATGTAAAAGAAAAACCCTAACTGTCAAAACAACTCCACAGCGCATGAACATTTAATTACCCATTAGACCAGGGACGGGACCCTAACTGGCAACACGTACTTACCGATATAACTGATCTATCAGACCTGTATGTTGAGTGCAGTAAACTTCCAAATTCTTAACAATATTGCACCCAACGTTTGGAAGCCATTTTATTTTAAACACATGACTGGGCTTGGATTGTGGGACAAGTGGTAAATGTGAGGAGTGCTATTTTATGGTCACATCCGATCCATAATTAATACATATATTAGTTAGATGTAGGGATTCGAACCCATTTTTATATACTCTGTAATGCATTTTTAAAACTCTATAGTTTTAGTGGCACTGTTTACCAGTGAGTCAGTCCACCAGATGCCCTCTGAAGGCACTGGCTGTGTTATTTTAGTGATAACAAACCGAGACATGTCCTTTCTCATGTAAAGCTAAACTTTATCTTGTTTTTCTCAAGCATTCCACTTCTGGGCTCTTGTTTAGTTTGAAGCTAGATATGTCCTGACTCTTACCATCTTTGTGAACTTAATAGGGGTTTTGTTCGTCCTTCAAACACTCCACAGTGATAAGAAGCCTGGGCAGGGGAGAGGGATTGTCCAAGATAATTGCTGGTCCCTAAAATAAGCTGTTCGATTGTTCCACCCTCCCTTGGGGGAGGGAAGGGAAAAACTCTTAGCTCATATCTGAGTGCACATTTGGAGATCTTGCCACACCAACTAGGGTTAGAGTATAACCAGAGATAGATTGTATATAAGGGCAAGTTTTTGAATGCAAGACTCAGTGTGGTTTTGGTAGCTCTCCACTGTGCTGGTTGAACTGCTAAGATCACCTCCGCTGGCGTGTGGTACTTCAATAAAACTGCATTTTGGTGAATCCTCTTCGACTGGCTCTCTTCATGCCGGGCCGGACAACAGAGTCCTCACAGTAAACATACCACATTCTGCATTGTGGCCATTCCAGATTCCCACCGTGACAATTTCACCCTCAGGACTGAAAAAAAAAAAAATACATACTGCAGGCTAATATTTTGTCAAACAAGGGCCTTTACACACCAAAGGATGGAATTTTGCATAATCAACCTATAAACTGGCCGAAGCACAGGATGTGTTGCTCTCATCACAGGCAGGTCGATGGTCTCCCTGTTTTCGACCATCTATTCACCTCCAAGATTGCTCCCTCCACTCTTCAAGTCTTCCAAAACTTCCCATCTTATCCAGGATGCACATATCCTTCCAGCAATCCCCTCCAGCTACCGATGCTTCTAAAATTCAGGCTGACTGCATATCTCAATACTTCAATGCCTCGCTTCTTCTATCTATGGAATCAACTTCCAGAGGTTCTGTCTCGTTCGCTCATCCAGGGATTCAACTGGGTGTCCATATCCTCCGGGGCTTGACTTGCTGCAGGTACCATGTAAACCTGTACTAACCCGTTTCATGGTTGGGTTGTCGGCGACTAAAACATCTCCCCCACCAAATTTCCTGGTGAGGAGGGTGTATGGATATGGACACCCAGCAGGATTAAAACAAAACCTGTCAAAAGGTGGAGGAACTCCTCATGAGCCAACGGCCATTCATATCTGGTGCCCAACTGTGATTGCGGACATCCTCCTGCATTTGGGTACCTTTTTCTATGAGGCTGGTAGCAGTACATATTTGCACTCCAGCCACCATAAAACACTTCATTCCGCCACATACACAAAAAACCATGAATAAAACGAAGAAAACCCTGCTCCATGGGAGTACCTCTGGTGCAGCTGCCCTTTGCAGGACAGCTCACCGGATGACGTGACTGGGGCAAAGCTTTCAGGACATCCATTCTTTGAAAGGAAGAAAACCATGGGGGAACCCTGCTGGGTCGAGTTGTGGTGGTGTCTGTTTGTGTGGTGCTGAGGTGTCGTCCACCAGACGGCGGTCTCTTTGGGTTACCTGAAGCAGTCCCTTCAGGTAGATGCCTGGAATGCCCTCACTCTAAGAGAGTATTATCACCTGTCTATGCTGTCAACTGAACTCCAGCATGTGAACATCAGTACTGCAGCACTTTCTGAGGGACGGGGATCGGATAGTGGTGAGATTATGGTGGGTGAATAAACCTACTACTGGTCTGGTTGCTCTGATGGTTACCATGCCCAGGGAGTTGCTGCAGCTTTGTCCAGCAAGCCAACTCCTATGATAATCGAGGTAACTTCAGTTAACAAGCATATTATGAGACTGAGGATTTGTCACTCTGGGTGTGATTTCCCTGGTCTCTGTAAACGCTCCAACTGAGGTGAGTGATCTCACTGTGAAGGAGGCATTCTAGGCTGGATGAGATCAGTGCCCCAGGTGAGATACTCTTTGAGTCTTGGGGGATTTCAATGCATTGACTAACACTGATAGGGATGGTTATAAGACATGTGTTGGTCTGATCCCCATGGGTCTGGACCCAGGAACCAAAATAGCACTAAATTCCTTGACTTCACAAGATGTCATGGACTTAGGGTGGTTGGTTAATCATTTCAGCACCCAGAGCCTCATTGCTGAACTTGTTATTCCAACGCTGATGGTGTGGCAAAGGGTTCTCGTTTGACCATGTTCTCATTGATAGTCACTGGAGGTTGCTCCGGACATGCAATGTCTACCGGAGTGCTCAGCTCCTCAATATCGACTATGTGCTTGTTGCAGCAACTCTGAAGCTATGGCTCAACTCCAAAAGAATGGTACCATCCCAGCCAAGGCTGGATATTGGCAAGCCCAAGGATAAAAGGGTAGTTGAGGACTTTCCGAACAGCTTCAGTGGGAGGGTCTATGCTCGTGGAGATTTGCGTGCTTCAGGGGATGCTGAAAAGTTGTGGAGTGCCTTCAAGACTACCACCTTTGATGTTATCGGTGGGTGTCTTGGAACCCACCGCCAGGCAAAGAGGAACTTTGTCTCCCAAAGGACATTGGATACCATTGACCAGAGTCACAGAGCCAGACTTGGTGGCAGACCTGAGCTGCTCAGGGAGATGAAGAGTAAAACTACGTGCGCTGAGGGCAGATAAGGAAGCCAATGTGGCGAGGAATCTGTAAAAGGATAGAGCATCACCTGTGGTCAAGTGATTCTCATTCAACTTACAGAGGAATCCTTGCATTGCATTCCTCCTTGCTTGTCCCTCGGTATAGTGCAGTTAGAGTCGAGGGTGCTGAGGTCTTGATAGAGGAATCTGAAGTGAAGGCCCGCTGGGCCGATTACATTGAGCGGCTTTAACAGGCTGACCCACCAGCTGTTGAGTTGGATGTCAGGGGTGTTACTCTCCTTATTGCTCACCCTCCAATCAACTGTGAACCGCCTTCGTTTGTGGAAACACAGGAGGCGGCGGAGAACTGGTTTAAAGGGGGCAACACTCCTGGGATTGGTGGCATCCATGATGAACTTCAAGGGTGGTGGAAATGCTGCACGAGTGTTGTATCAGGCAGTTCTGTGCTCTGTTTTGGAACACAAGCTTCATCCCAACTGACGAGAGGAGAGGCTTTGTTGTCCCTCTCTGGAAAGGGAAGGTTGATCAACAGGACTGCAACTGCTACAGAGGGGTGATGCTGCTGTCAGTACTGTGCAAGGTCATTGCTTGGATAATTATTGATGGGGTTTGTCACCCAGCGCCCAGAGCAGTCAGGCTTTACACCAAAGAGGCCAATGATTAAGCGTATCCTTGCTCTTTGTGTCCTCACCTAATGGAGATGAGAGTTTCGTCAGGGGCTGCTTGCAACTTATGTTGATCTCTGCAAAGTGTTTGATTCAGTGAATTGGGATGCCCTCTGGAGGATCCTCATGGGGTGCCACCAAACAAATCAATCTGATTACTGAACTACAGGGTGTATGATAAGTCAATACCCAATCTAAAATTGTTGTCGTAGCTATATTTATGAACCGATTTTCATGAAACAATGTAAATAATGGTGTCCAATAGCATGAAGCCAAGAAAACCTTGATGAAATTGAGGAGAGAATAACCAATGTTCTCACCAATATTCCTGACAGATCAAGTCCAAGTCTTTAAGTCCTCAGTGCTTCAAGTCTTGCTCTATGGATGTGACACTTGGACTCTCCAAGGATCTGAGATGAAGACTTAACTCTTTCGGTAGCAGATCTCTTCGGAGAATCCTTGGCTATCGGTGGTCGGACATTGTGTCTACGAGCGTTTGCTGAGAGAGACTCAGATGAGATTTGTTTCTTGCCTAATCCGTGAGTGTCAGCTGCGGCTGTATGGATGTGTGGCTCGTTTTCCTGACATTGAACCTACTCACCAGATTCTCTGACCGAGGGAGCCTCATGAGTCGAGGAAGCCTCATGGTTCATTGGCATCTCAAACAGATGGGAATAGGCCAGGAAACTGCCTGAGGGATGGCCATACGGAGGCACCTGGGGTACCGGCGGAAAGTGGAAGTGGCGATGCGCTGCTCTGGCGCATGCTCGCATGCCTGATCTGAACCCAACCATCTTATTTGCTCGTGTCAGAGTTTATTACCCTCCTTTCTCTCCTCTTTTCCTGCTTGTTCATTATTTTGATGTTTTTCCTCACTGTCAGTTATACCTTACTCTTCCCTGAGCCTCAATTCTGTAGAGAGAGAGAAAAAAAAAAGAGGAACCAATATATGAAGTGATAGTAGGTGTGGAAAAACAACAGCACTGTTTTGAACTTGATATCACATAGCCAGGATAATGTGACCTTAAAAGCACAAATTAGTCCATCAAATCATATATTACATACATTCACTGTACAGTTGTAGTATTCAGTATCATTATTCATCTCCCCAAAACCCACCATTATCAAAGTGTTTTCTTCGGTTTAAATCACGCTCCAAAGAACCATCCAGGAATCCCTTTCCTATCTCTGACCACAACTGTCAGTGGAAAAGAGAAATAATACACATTACAGTACATCAGAGTTATGCAAGGAACATTGGTAAAAGCCATGTAAGAAAATAACCTAATTATTCATATAAGGTTTCTGACAAATAGTCTTTCTATGATATAACATTCAATGTTCTTGATGTTTATAACTGAAAATTAAACTGTGCATACATCAACTTTACCTTTTTCAATGCACTTTGTTTCAAATGACATTCTAAACATCACAGTTTAAAAAACACAATTAAGAAAGAGGGTCAATGTGCCTGCCATGAATATCCCAGAATGACCCTTTCCTGACAGTTTACAAAAAGCTTGGGAAACAATAAGCTTAATGAAACAGAGATTGTGTTGTACCATAAATTATAATCTATATATTAAAGTACCCAGATTTCTCCATCCGTCCATCAATCTGTCTGTCACGTCATTACAGCGTCATGAGCACTAGGCTAGGCTTCCATAACAGTGTATAATTCATGACAATTGCATTTTGCAACTTGAAAAAAAAAAATAAGACTTATGACGTCTGATCCCTGGTTACATTAAAAAAAATAAAAATAAAAACAGCCTTTTAACAGCCATTTTTCCCTGCTGAGCAGGGGTTAGTTTTATGGGGGCTCCATGCAATCATGGTTCCGTTCTTGAGGCAATGTTTTATGGCCGGATGCCCTTCCTGACGCCAACCCTTGTCACCTCTTACGACACACAGGGATATGGTACACCTATCCTATTCTAACCGGGGCATACACCTGGACCAGTACACTGGTACTCATTTCGTCGACCTCGGAAGGATGACAGGCTGAGTCAACCCCCTGGTGTTAATTCAGTGGAAAACGGTTCTCAAACTCGGGGCTCGAACTCAGCACCCTAGGATCCCAAGCCAGCCACCCTAACCACTAACCCAACACCAGGCATCCTGGTAACATAAAACAAATTCATAATATTGTTTTTTTGGCGAATAAGTGTACATGCTAATAAAACTAACGCCGAGTTGTTAGCAGTGACAAAATGTTTTTGAATAAAAACAATTGCAAATATTGACTCAATAAACAGTATTACTGTACTACAACATGTACACGTTATGTTGTTCCACTACCATCAATGAAGCGACGGGTTCAACGGGTTCAATGCTCGTACTATTTTAAACACAGCAGACTGTCGTTAAAACGGATTAATTTAGCAAGCAATTTGTCTTCATGATTATTCATGTTAACTGAGATTACGCATTTAATTTAGCTTTTTATACAAGGCTTATGAAACAGCTTGTACATCCAGTATATATACAGTAGGACAAGGACAAGGACAGTGTATTTTCTTGTTTCAAACATGACACGTCCACTTTCTGGTGTCTACGCTCATTCATATCAGTCTCTTTCACAGTTTGAGAATTAGTAAGTAAAATCTGAAGTGTTCCTTGAAAGTCTTGATCAATGAGAAAAACATCCTGATGATTGTGCGAAAAATGATCAATGGATTTAGCCTGGTATTCGGGGAGGACAGGGGGTAGGAAGAGTTCCTGCTGTACTGAGGACAACAGTGAGGCAGGCACAAGAACATCACCATGGTGTTTTTTTACTTATTATATTTTTGGAGTGAGAAGATGGAAGTTGAAGAGGAATATTGGATGAGGGATGAATAAACATGAACAGGACACTCACCTTTTTACAATGCCCTCAGACATGACAACCTCGACATGTACAAAGTCATCCATCAATAACTAAACTACCTACTAGTCCTGCCAATGTCCATGTATGATGTACCCGTCTATCCCCAATGCTTCTTGGTGCCAATCCAATTCCAGTTTAAAAGTATTTTCAGTTTCTGTTGCGACTACATTTTTCCATAATTAACTACTATGCAGAATGGAAGAACCCTGCCGTGCTGCTGTCCTAACTCTTCTTTTCTCTACCCTCTGGCTGTGGCCCCTGCTCCTTCACTCTACATTCTGCTGAAAAAACATTATTATCCTAAACGTAAGAGGTGGAAGGATGGGCCAGAAGTATGCATGCAGACCCTCCGCGAAGCTGTCTAGCCTTAGTTTGAACCACCCTCCAGCTATAAACTGTCATCCAATGTGTGTACCGTTCCTCAGATAGACGTTAAACGGGCGTCCTGTCTGTTGGCATTAGTCAGTGGACGTTAAAGATCCCACAGTGTCCTTCGCGAAGAGTAGGTGAGAGCTAGTGCCCGCATGAAGACCACAATTCAAAATTCCTGCCCTAACCAACAAGGGGCATTGCATCAGCAGCACAAACACACTCCCAGTAATAATACAAAACAGCAACCTCCAGGCTGCACACGAGGTGATGGTAATCGTAAACATCTCCATCAGATCCCCTTGCAATCGCCTCCTTTATAATGTAAGAAGTCATTTCTCCTGATATAATTTATCCCCTTGAAAATATAACAGAAATGTAGAGAGATAATTCAAAGTACAATGCAATGTCAATTTAATAACCTGATCGAAAGACAACACAATCGATACAACACAATTGTCCCCGTGTTATGCTTTCTTTCAAAGGCCTTAACAACTAGTCACAACAGCCAAAGATATCAAGTCACAAAAAGTTTTCATGACAAATACAGAGACCTCTGTAAACCATCACTCACTGCGTCGTGGTTTCGCCGTAGTGCCAACAATTGGCTGCCCCCCGCAAAACTCTGGCCCAGTGTTGCACAGGTGATGGCCCGCAGTGCAAATCCCATCATATGCTGATGCAGTGGGATGTGCTCATCGATAGGCAGGGATTGCCATTGCTTCTGAAGTTCATGCGACAGCTGCTGGCACAGAGGGTTACTGTGGTATTCAGTGGCAGAGCTATTCTCTAGAAATGATGCAAATTAATAATGAAGTGCTGCCCTGGATGCCAAATTGTAAAGGGACCTCATACTTCCGACAAAAGCAGTCGTCCGTCCTTTAATTTTCTCTCAAGTTCAACCTGCTATATAAATTGAACAGAAGCATGACTGGACAGTGTACAAATTAGATCCATTCTCACTAACCTCAATTAACATTTCCATGCTGGCATGAAGTGCTTTGTTGACTGCTTTTTCATAAAGCTTTCTGCGAAAGTGATCTCCAACATGGGTTCCTTTGGCCTCGAAGCCCAGAAGTGACTTCAGCATGGCTTCAAATGGATCACCTAGTGGGGTGAGGTTGTGTCGATGGATTACCCATCTTTGGTGCCATAAATAGTAATTAGCATAACCCACGCTCTGCGCGACATGTTGGGGTGGGTGTGTTTGAGAAAGGAACTGATGCAGAGTATCAGTAGTAATTTTACTTTAATGCAGTAAGTGGAATACGATTTCACTGTTTCAGAACCATTTTATTTACTTTTTTTTGTACCATGCACCTCATATGGTCTTTGAGATAATGGAAGCCGAATATCACGTTACTCGAGCGCAGAACAAAGTCGAAGATAGCGCGACACGAAACCACAAACTCGGAAATAATATACAAGATAATCACCTTGGTATACAATTAACTCCCCATTTTCAAGAAACAGCACTTTTGTTCCTATCCATTCCATTAAACTATGAAGGTTCATCAGTAAGTCTGTACGCTAACAAAAATAAAGTAAATTAAGGGTGATTAGTCAGTTGAAATGTCAAAACTGTTGTAAAAGGACTATGGTGCCATATATTTATTACAAACTAACAGATATACCCATCAAGGAAGAGTAATGGAACGAGGTTGTAGTGACTCATCAATTCATTATTCTTTATTTTGCGAATATTTGTAATAAAGCAAACACGTGAACTCGAGTAGCCAATCAGTTGCATCCCTCCAGAGAGCCAATCAACTCAGGGGATGCTGGAAGGCCAGTACAAACGAGAGCTCGTCATCATGATATGTTCGAAGCTCGCACGCCTTTACTTGAAAGCCTTTTCCCATCCTTATTCAAGAGTCACTCAACACGTCACTATTTAAAAGTGAGTTTTGTTTGACATTACCAGGACTATTGAATGAAGTGGATTTCATTTGTTTGGCTAAATAACTACAATGACAATGAACGAGTCTCTTCTGCTTGTCATCTTCGACGCCATTTTAAACCTGCAGCGGCTCAACACCAATAAATCCTTCCTTCCTTCCTTCACCAAGCATTGGAGAGACTACGACGGAGTAATAATCAGCTGGACTTCATTTACAACACGTCATTGCATTTTAAATGTGAGTGAGATTTCCTTTGTTTTGGTTTAAGCATCATCATCACAAACAGCATACTGAAATAAATAATCACAAGATCATAGAAGAACAATAACAATCCTGTGACAAGCGGAATAAATTGAGACGACAATCTCGTGAAGGTTGGGCTTGAAGCGCTTCCAACCGGACTGCCGTGAAAAAATCCAGCATGGCAAATCCTTTGACAAGTCTACCTTGTACTGGGCCAAATGGAACAAAAGGGAGTTGGAAGTAAATTTAGATGTCGTAAGTAGAAATGTAAAACTTTGTTATTTATGCCGATGAAGTTTGGAGACAATACCTAAAGTGGTGAGAGAGGAGCTAACAAGCACGACAAAGGCATTAACTTTGGGTGATGGGATGGAATGCATTTGATGAGGGGAGAGGGCACAGAACAACACCACCACACAACAACACTGTTACAAAAACAATAAACGGAGACAACAACAATCCCATGACAGTTGGACTTTAAGCGCTGCCCACTAAAAATGTTGTGATGTCATCTGGCACGGTGAATGCTTTCACAAAGTCTGCTTTCGACTGGGCCAAATGGTATAAAAGGAGTCATCGTAAGTACATTTAAATACTGCATGCAAAATTGTTAATTTGTTACTTGTTAATTACAACATTGCTAATTATAACAATGAAGGATTGTGACAATGCATGATGCAGTGAGAGAGGACAGAGCAAAATTTACAAACAGTCATATTTATTTATATAATGAGTTGTAAAAGATATAAGATGCAGAATTGTCAATCCTCCATCTTCCATACATCCTCCTTCCCAATTTTTCCTGACCCACCTCATTTACACAAACATTTTTCGACCTCCTATACCTATCCCTTTTCTTCACCCGCTTTCTTAGCATTTTATTTCCACTTTCCTCCTTCTTTCCTAACATTTTATTTCCATTTTCCTCCCTCTTTCCAAACATTTTATTTCCATTTTCCTCCTTTCCTAGCATTTTATTTCCACTTTCCTCCTTCTTTCCTAACATTTTATTTCCACTTTCCTCCCTCTTTCCTTGCATTTTATTTCCATTTTCCTCATTGCAAACATTGTGATGCCACACATCAGGTGGGCATATTAGCTGGAAATAAACATGGGCTCGCCCTTTAACTCCGTACAGCAAAATTGCTAAAGCAATGGGGGCTATGACATTTTATGTCTTTTTTACTTGTTTCCATTTGTTTCTCTCTTTCCAGACATTTTATTTCTATTTTCTTCTCTCTTTCATTACATTTTATTTCTATTTTCCTCCCCCTTTCCCCCTTGCACAAAATAATTTTTACAATTATTACATCCTCTGTTTGTGTACATGAAGATGAAATTTAGAAAAGCTAATTTGAAACGGTTGAAAAAAGGGAAGATAAAATGTTTAATTCATATCAGTCATTATCCTAATGACTAGATACTTTACTGATCTCCCATATAAAGGTCATAACAAAAGTTGAATACCCTCTCTTACCCAAAATACACAACTCAATGTTTTATGTCATTAAAAACAAGTTTTGCCACAGAGGTTATTCAAATAAATCATAGATTAATATACAAGCTAGATTACAATAACATTCATCTGCAAAATATTGTGAGAAAAATGCCTTCGGGGATAAGCGAGTCAATTAGTTTGACAGTTATTTCCCAATCGGTGATAGTGCAATTATCTTGTAATTACCAAAATTAGCAGTGTCACGATCGCTGGCCCAGAATAGCTTGTCATCTTTCCTTCCACCACGTTGTATTTTCACTTATTACCCCACGCGAGCAAAGCGAAAAGCAGTGTTAAGCAATTGGTTCACCTTGTCCGCCTGTCCTTCTGAATACAAACGTCAGTTTATGATCAAAGAACAACTTAATTTCAATTGAATGTTATATTTTGGAACACGACTCGGCATACGAATCGAAAACAAACCTGTAGTTTAGCAGTACTTTGACTCTGAATTCATCCTGATCGTGCATGCACAAAGACGAGTGAGATAAACAAACAAAATTGAAAATCATTCCAAACAGGAAACCTACTGTTTTTAAGGATGTAATAAAGGACACAAAAAAACGAATGTAGGGTGTTAAATAAAGTGGAGTAAAAGACTGCATCAATGGTGGTAAACTTCCGAAATATTTTTTTTAATATTTCAACAACCTTTAAAATCTCTATTTTGTTTAAATACTTAAACACTGGAAAACACAAATTGCCTTTTTGGCACTTTCAAAACCCTTCTGTTGAGCAGTACTTCGACAAAATATCACAGCATTTTACATCATCACAACCAATAAAATTTGGTGCTCGCAGACCCCGCTCATGCCCTTGTTACCCAAGACTGCGCAGGGTAAGGTGTTCTACGAGCTCTCTAATTACATGTCATTTCGTTTTATCTAATCCTAACTATTTAATTAAAAAGTGTGTGACATCACAGGGTCAATAACTGGCCCCTGATTAGGCCCGAGACATCACGTAATGTGGTGAGAAAGCACCAGGTCCATTGAGCAAACATTGTGATGCCACACATCAGATTCTTCACAAGAAGTGGGCTTGATTGTTTTTGGGTCTTCTGCTCCTTCTCTGGCTTCTCTGCCACACGTGTGCTTTTCCATAGGCTGACCCGGAGCAACTCACTTTGTGGATGCGTGCATGGGATGGAGGGAGTCTGCTCACTGAACTACAACTAGCACAGAAACCCCATCTGAGGGAATGCTTTACCCCCATCTACCTCCCATCTTTCCTTTCGTGTGTCTTCTTTTTCTCATGTGGGTGTGTATCTGGAAGCCATCATTTAAGTGTCAGCCCACTTTTGTGTTTGTACAAGCACGCTGCCAACTGGGTTCTCTTTTCTGGATCCATTTTGCTTTATTGTGTTGTCACCCCATCTCATTACTCCTTAAATCTGTATTTTCCTCACCTTCTGAGTGGTTATTTTGATAACAGACTTGCCTCAAGCATAATAAATTATTTTGGGTAAAATAAGCCTGCCAAATTATTTCAGTATAAATCAAATTTGTAACGTAAACAACAGGTGTGATTTGGTGTGCTCATACCAAATTTGCCTCAACATTCAAGGCTATTCTGCAGAGTTTAACACCTGCTTCATTAGGTCTGAGTCCCTAAAGACCCCACATGGTCACGTTATACAATATATGAAAATATTGTTAGAAAATGGATTTTGGTCATGTATTGCAGTTAAGGTAATTATTCATGTTAAATGTACAACTGTATGTGTAGTTACAAGTAAGCATTCTTAATGGAGGTAGTCGGAATATCTTCTCTTCTTCTTCTTTCGGCTGCTCCTGTTAGGGCTCGCCACAGCAGATCATCCATTATGATCCGCATAGTGATTTGGCACAGGTTTTACGCCGGATGCCCTTCCTGATGCAACCCTCGTCGCCTCTTACGACACAGGGATCTGGTACACCTATTCTAACCGGGTTATACACCAGGCCCAGTACACTGGTACTCACTTCGCCGACCTCGGAAGGATGACAGGCTGAGTCAACCCCCTGGTGTATTAATTCAGTGGCCCAACGGGGCTTGAACTCAGGACCTTTTGGATCCCAAGCCGCTGCCCTAGCCACTGCGCCAACACCAGGCTATGGAGGTAGTCGGAATATATATAACTATATTCATCCCATTGACAGTTGGGATGTCAAGCAACAAGGAAGATCTCTCATTGGTGGAACGACAGAAATTTAATAAGAGAGTGTGGAGCACCCTACAAAGAAAATGAGACAGTGACAGAGCAAAGAAATAGGGAGAGTGTAATGGAGAGACCCAGAGCAAAATACCTGAGAGACATAGGGAATGAGAGAGAGGGAGACAGTGAGCCTGAAGTTAGAATCTCATGGTCCTGAGTTCAAATCCCGTTGGCTGCTGAATTAACACCACGAGTATCACCAGCTGGGTTGACTCAGCCTGTCATCATTCTGAGGTCAGCAAAATGAGTACCAGCTTACTTAGAGGGCACTGCATCAGCGGCGCAGCCACGCTTCCAAGAAAAGATAGCTACCCAGCAGCCAAGCTGCCATATGCAAGAACAGAACAGAGTGAGCCTGAAGAGTTTAACAGAGACCGAGGACAAAAATTAAAAGAAAGGGGTTGAGAGGCAGGCTTAGAAAGTGTGTACAAAGGAATATAAAATAAAGTAGGGCAGAGAGTGAAACGGATGGGTGGTGAAGGAGATTAGCCGTGGTCAGGAGATCAGTGCAATTGCAGCTGGTATGCGTGAGAGTCCGACAGTATGGTGCGGAGGTTTTGAACATTTGTCTTTGAACTGTCTAGTCTGGGTTCCATTCTCGGCCTGACAATAAACCGTTGGAATCACGCACCACATGCAGGGAGTTGAATCACAAAGTGTGTTGTCCCTCAGATTTACTTTAAGCTGGGTGTCTTGTCTGCTAGGATTAGATGGTAGACCTTAAAGATGTAATGGTGTCATTTGCAAAGTGTTGGTGAGTTATCACTGGCATCCTGGCCAAATTCCAAATTTCTGCCCAAACCAACTCCAATTGAATGTCAAGCCTATACAAGACCTCAGCCAGACTTTACCTGGCCAACTCCACAAAAAGGTGGAAATAATTGTGAGCATTAAATAAGTATTGTAGTAGTAGTCGTAGTCATAGTAGGAGTAGTAGTGATAGTAGTAGTAGTAGTAGTGAGGCTAAGAGCACCGGTGCCTCTGGACGACGTGAACAATTGCTTCCTGTATTATTTTTTCAGATTGCTCTGTCACTGGAAATTTGTTTTGGGACCCCAATTCTTGTTTTTCTTACTTAGAATTTACATTCTTTGTATGTAATGGTCTGCTTTGGAAAGTCATCAAAAATGGTAATGATGAAAACGATGTTTGGGCTGACCATGTGCTTATTGCAGTCACATGGTGCTCCCTTCCTCTTAGGAGAATATTAACACGATCACAAGATTCCTGCGCAATCCTAGATGAAGACCACGCAGTGGTCAAAATGTTAGAACTGAAACCTGCCAGCTGGACAGCCTTCGTTTCAAATACAGACCTTCCCAACGACCCCCATTTTTGTTTTTGTTCAACAAAATTGTAATCTGCATGACAACAGAAAAGGTAATATACCAATGGTTTTCCAAATGTTCAACATTCTTAAGTATTTTTCAATTCCATTTGCAACATCGATAAAATTTTGCACTTGACATGGCTTTTGGTCTTCAACTGAAATATTTGAGTAATTAAATTGATGAAATAATTGGAATGAATAAATCAACAAAGAAATGTAAATGCGAGTACAGTAAAACAGGAAAAGTGAAAAATAATCAGAAAAAAATTAAACCATCCATAATAATAATAAATTATGAAGCATTTCCTTGTTCCCACTCTCACAAGTGCAATTGGGGTTTATGTGTTCTCTGAGGAGAGGCAGTGAAGCCAAGCTAACAACGAGGCGCCGGCCAAACCAGAACGAGGATGCTGGTCCATGAGTGCGATGTAGGCGCTCCAGAAATGCGTGCAGGCTGCCAGCAGCAACAATGTCCGCTAAGTTACCATCTCTGCAAGAGACATTTCCATGGGAATAAAAGAGAACTTTGCATTAAATTTAGAAAAAAAAACGATAAAAATCAAGTGTTACACCACAGGTATTTCAAAAGTTACATGTACTTTTATTACTGTATGAAGATATCTTCAGGCAAAGTTTGTGTTTGGCAATTGCAGTGCTTGAAAACATTTTTTTTTTTTAATTCCAGTTGGACATAACTTTAAGTGTTGAAATGTTAACTGGTTATATTTCAGCAAAGCAGATACCATTACGTTTACTGGAAGAGCTGCTTTGTTGTGACTATCTCGCGAACATGCCCAGCAGTATTGCAGCATCGTGTGAACCAGATTCAAAATTGATCATGAACAGTGGTGATTTTTCAAATGTTTTACAGGATGCTGACTTATTTCCAGCACGATGGGTGCATAGCCCACAAGCAATTCCAACTACATCAGGAGTTATCAACCGGGGGGGGGGGATTTTAGGGCTTCAGGTAGGAATTGGGACCACAGATTGGCAGACTCAAACTGTTGGAATATTGATCTTTCTACAAACTACAATTCCACACATTTGACATAATCTGCAGGACATCACACTTTATTGAATAAGGGTGTGATGTCCTGTATATTATGTACAATCTGTAGAATTGTAGTTTGTTTTTAATTTAATCTGTGGCATTCAATAAAGTTTATTCAATGTCACATATTAAATTTAAAATAAAGATAAATATTTCACTTTTTTATCTGTGGAAATATTCCATTTATAGTTATCTTTGACTTATTCTTGTTTTTTTATTTGCAGAATTTGGAGCCCATCATGAGTGTCAAAAAAAGAGGGTACGATGATTCATATATTCAATATGGATTCACATCCATCATCATCAATGGAGAAGAAAAGCCTCAATGTGTTATTTGTAGCAAAGCTTTGTCAAATGATTCTATGAAACCAACAAAGTTGAAGCAACAATTGCAGAATATTCATCCTCAACACAAGGACAAGGACAAAAGCTTTTTTGAACGTCACGGGAATGCTCTGAAAAAGATGAAGCTGGATTAAACAGCGGTATTCCAACAAATGAACCAAAAGGTTATTGAAGCTTCTTACGTCGTAGCACTGGAGATAGCAAAGCAGAAAAAAAAAAAAACACATACAATTGGGGAACTTTGATTAAACCTTGCATTCTCAAAATGTTGGAAATTGTGTTGGGAAATGGATTGGAGAAAAAAAAAACTTGCAACAGTTTCACTATCAAACAGTATTGTTCAAAGGGGGATCAGCAACATGGCCATTGACATCAAGGATCAAGTTGTGCAGGAGATCAAGTCTGCAGCAATTGGCGTATTTTCAATTCAACTTGATGAATCGACTGATGTGGCATCGTGTTGCCAGTTGCTGGTGTTTGCAAGATATGTTCACTCAGGTTCATTTAAAGAGGAGTTTCTCTTTTGTCTCCTCTTGAAACAACTACCAAGGCCTCAGATATTTTGGAAAAGGTTTCATCTTTCTTTGAATCAGAAAATATTTTGGGGGATAATGTCTGTGGGTGCTGTACAGATGGAGCACCAGCTACGTTGGGGACAAAATCTGGATTTCAAGTTTGTGTCAAAAAGCGAGCTCCAAAAGTGAAAGGCATTCATTATATGATCCATCGTCAGGCACTGGCCTCAAAAACACTTCCAGCTCTACTCGGGAAGGTTTTGGATAAAAAAATTCAAATTGTGAATTTTATCAAAGGAGGAGCTCTCAACTCATGACTTTTCAAGCAGTTATGTATTGACATGGATGCAGGCCATCATTTGCTTCTTTTCCACACAAATGTTCGATGGCTTTCAAGAGGAAATGTAACTGAGCAAGTATTTGAGCTTAGAGATGAGCTCAAATTATTTTTTGAAGTTCAGGGTAAGATGGAATTTTTTTTGCCTGGCTGGATGATGAGGAATGGATCATGCACCTTGCCTATTTGGTTGACATTTCTGAGCAGCTGAATAAACTGAATCTTCAGATGCAAGGAAGGAATACAAACATCATAAAATTCATGGATTCCTTGAAAGCTTTCATGAGCAAGCTGGAAAATTGGAAGAGAAAGGTCAAGATCAAAAATGTTGCAATGTTTGAGAAATTGTCATCAATTCTTGTTGCTCGTGGTGAAGACCACGTGCTTTCAGAATTTGCAAAAAATGAAATTTTGCAGTATTTGACAGCACTGGAAAATGACTTCAGCAGATATTTTCCTGAACTCAGTGATGAGGAGTTGGATTTAGTGCGAAATCCATTTAAATTGTGAGTTGAAAAAGTTCCTGATGATTGTCAAGATAAATTTCTGGAGCTGAAGACTGATTCGGGAGCAAGAGCTATGTTCAATGAGAAATCAGTCACAGAAGTTTGGCCCTTGATGTGCGATTCCTACCCAAAAGTGGCAGAAAGAGCTATCCATGCAATGCTTCCAGTTGTGTCGACATATCTTTGTGAGTCAGGCTTTTCAACTGTGTTGAAATACAATGCAAATGAAAACGAAGCAACGAAGTAGATTGGAGGTTGAAAATGACACCCTTTAAAGCACTCCTCGGCGTATCCAAGAATTGACGAAGAAAAAACAATCACAGGTTTCTCATTGACTGTAATCTTCATCAGAATAAAATGAATTACAATACCCTGGCATTCTATTGAACTTTTTGTTTATTGAAGTATGTTTCAGTAACTTTCGTCTGTTAAGTAATTAGTTATGAATATAAAAAATAACGACTTTTATTCAAGTTTTAAAATCCATAAACATTTTCTATTGCTATTGAATTTGTAAAACTCCACTATAAAAATAATCCAAGTAAATGGAGATGTACTAATATAGAAAAAATAAAGGATTTTCAATATTATATGCATATTATTTGGAATGCACCTTTTGAGTCAGACAATCTTGGAAAGGGGGGAATGACATTTTGACATATGGTGAAAAGGGTGCATGGGGAAAAAAAGGTTGAGAACCACTGAACTACATCTTGTGATGAAGTCAACTATAAGTGAGGCCATTAGCTTTACCACACCTGTAAAAAAAAAAATATATATATATATATATATATATATATATATATATATATATATATATATATATATATATATATATATATATATATACATATACTGTTGCGGTTCTAGACAATGCATTCCTCCAAGGCAATGGCATGCATCATACAGTGGTCCCCAGACAGTTATTTCATTAATATATATACAAATATATATATATATATATATATATATATATATATATATTATAACAGTTACACCTTTACCTCATGTCTAATGGGTCAAACAGGACGAAGTGTGTTGTGTGGATCTCATAGTTAGGTCTGATTATATCGCGGCCCTCGGCCAGTCGCCGGAGCATGGCCTGGGAGTTTGGTGCAAGGCGATTCATATCGTGGGGTTCAGAGCGAGAATTCCACAGCCTGGCGAGGTATCGCCGGATGCACCAGTGAGGCCGCTTCCGGCCATGTGGTGTGGTGGCCGGGGCCCAATGGCAGCGCCCAATTCGGGTGACAATGCATCCCTTTGGGGCGGCTCCCCGCCCTGCACTGGAGGGCCTATAAATGACGGATCACAAAGCCATCCAGAGAGTCATGGTCATCCTCATCTTCCTTGCCTGGCTTTGGATCGGTCTCTGCGTGCGCCTGCTTCATGCAGTCTTCTTTTTCACACACTCGTCGCTGACTCCGCCCACCCACTCACCTGGCTCCACCTAAAGTCCCTCCTTGGCCATGAGCCCGACCCGGTAATTTTTGGCCACCAGTACCATCCGAGGGGAATAATGCCCATCATAATTTTTCGCAGGGTATACGGTATACACATCTCCACAGTCAGAAGCTATGCGATAGCATTGCATTGGTGGTAGCCTTATGTGTTATTCGCCGTTTAATAACCCCATCCCAAAATAAACTTTTCTGAAACCAATGTAAGACAGAAGAAGACATTCTATTTAAAACTAATGGTTCTCTCTTATTATAGGCTATATCTTCTTGAAAATTGTTAGGCACGTAGCTCATGTTATTTGCTTTTCAAAACAGTTGTTGAAGCTCGCCGAGCATTTAGTGTTTGCAATTACAGGCACTGATAGTCCAGTGCTGATACATTGTAGAACAGATGATTTTGTTTTCATAAAAAATGGGACGGAAGTTTTTTGCCCATCCCCTAATTAATGGAGACCATGTTTAAATACGTGAATTTAAAGAAAATTTAATCATAAACTAAAATAACAAAATATATTTTAAGTTAGATGTACATTATAAATGTTATTGTTATTATTGTTACCCCACCCCCCAAAACAAAAAATACCGCAAATCAAGGAAAATTTATGACTTTTAGTTTTTCTTGCATACAGGCTACAAATACATTGATAAAAACATCTTAAATGATTTGAAGGTTCATGATTTTATGTACGAATATAATCAGGGTTCGCACGGCTCCTGGAAAGTCCTTAAAACTCCTGGAATTCTCTTCCTATCCTGGAATGTCCTGGAATATGCTTAAAAATCAAATTGAACTCCCGAAAACTCCTTAAAAAATTATATTTTGAATTTCCGACGATCACCTTGTCAACGTCTCGTAAATATGCCAAGGGAGACTACTTTCTAAACGTTGTAGCTTGTCGTAAATAATATTAATGTTGTATCTTATTAGCGACAAAAAGTGGTCCTTTACGACCGCATGTGCGAGTTATCCCGCGCTTTCTTTATGTTTTGTGAATTGGATTGTTTACACACTTCAGCTATCGTGAACTATGCCCCCCCCCCGGGAAGTGCATATTCAACGAGCGCTGGCTCAAACATCTGGAATACGTATCTTGGTTGGAGTGCGGCACAAATAAATACAGTGCAGAGTGTAATGTCTGCCCGAAGATTTTTGACATTTCGAACATGGGTGAGCCTGCCATTCGGAGCCACGGAAAAGGGTCGAAACACAAGCAGTTACTGGAGCAAAAGAAGGCAGCTGGTGGATGCACCATTCGAGATTTCGTCTCTGGATCATCGAAGGCAAATGAAGGGCAGGGGAGCACAGATGCTCCAACTCCAACGCAACCGAAACCCTCAACTGCTCCACTAACCTCATTCGTCAGCCGTAACGATTGCCTTACATCGGAAGTATTGTGAACTCTTAAAGTGGTGAACTCCCACAACTCTTTTAATTCATGTACAGATGTCTTGTCCTTGTTCGCGCAGACGTTTCCAGATTCAGAAATTGCGAAACGTTTCTCCTGTGGTGAGCGAAAATGTGCAGACATGTGCAATTACGGTGTTGCACCGCACTTCAAGCATCAACTTACGAAAAAAAATTCTGATGAAGATGGTTATGTTCTTCTCTTCGACGAAAGTCTTCATCAAAATACGAAGAATAAACAAATGGATACACATGCCCGAATCTGGGAAAAGGATCAGGTACTGTAATTAATTATGCGTTAATTATATTCTACATGTAATGCAAGTTCCAAAATATGACACTTATCAAAATATGACTTTGACTTTAAAAATTGTGCCAAAAACTGCTGGAAAACTCCTGGAATTTGCTTTTAATGCAAGTGTATGAACCCTGTATAATGTATAAATAAAATCAACATAAATGTATAAATCATGAATAAATGTAATCATTTTTGTGTACGGTATGTTTTTACCAGATATGTTAATCTGATATTATTTTCTGTTTCAGGTATTTTGGTGGTGGTGACAGTTCTGCATCAGAAGTGGCCTAGCTAACCCCTTTGCTTCAGAATGGAAAAGCCTCAGTTCAAGGCATCTGCTAAAAATCAGTGTATCATACACATGACAGTATCTAAAGATGATGAACATTTGGTCAGTCCTCAAAGCTATGACTCATGACTAACCTTTCTTGAAGCAGCCAAAGTGAGAAACCATGCACCTATTTTAGACATTGCCAAGCAGCTTGAAGATAAAGAAGTCCCAAAAATATTCTATCACCAGAAATTCTGAAGCCTCTTCACCATGAAGAGAGATTTGGAGACTCTGAAAAGGAAAGCAGCTGAAAGCCTTACTGATGAAGCTGGCAGTCGTGGCAGTACATCAAGAAGACCCAGCAGAAGATCGTCATCAGAAGGAAGGGTGTACGATCCGATATGCATTTTCTGTAATAAGGTCAAGTTTCAAAAGCACTCCAAATCACGTTAAAAGCTAACAAAAGCCGTACAATTAAGAGCAGACCAAACATTACGAGAATGTGCCATCCAAAAGGGAAATTAAAACATTCTAGCAGTAACAAGTAGAGACATAGTTGCCACAGAGGCACACTATCATGCTACAACAGAAGATTGTGTTTTATTTTCACCTTTGACTCATTCATCAGATTGTACATGATTAACCATCTTGCTACTGTCTTATTGGTTTATATTGTGTAATACCGGTGTTTGATACCTTCATATGTGCATTATTGAATATCTAAATCCCTGAAATTGTCTTTTTTTGAGAAATTACAGGGAAAAAACCATTAATGTTGTTCATCAACATGCTATCATTTACCTTTGTTTGATTCTTTAAAAGTATCCTTCAATAACAACAGGGAAAATATGACATTGACCAAACTACATAAATCTGTGCAAATTTGGTATTTTTTCATTTGGGGGGGGGGTGGGGTAACATTGTCTGCTATACTGATCTTAATATACAACATACTTAATAAAATATAAATTTAGATTTTTGGAATTTTTAATAAATTTGCGAAACACCCATGTAATTATTTTGGTCCAGAGCTTTTATTTACTTTCCACAGTAAATGATCGACAAATACTTTTCTAAAGGCGGTATGATTTATCACACAGGAAATACACTGATATATGTGTCACCAATGACATACCTTTCAACCTAGGCATGTTCAGCACTTTTTGTTGAGAAGCAAATGATTCTAGCAAAAGGTGAGACAAATTTCAATGTTAATGTTTGACTGATAAAAAAAAATGTTAAGTTCAAGTAGGATGTCTTACCTTGTACTGGCCATTTTGCGCAAAAGCTTATGTAAGGGTAGGCATATAAACAGGGTGATAACACACAAAAAGCTACCACCGATACAATGCCATCACATATTTTCTAACGCTAGGGTTGTATACCTTGCCAAAAATCACTATGAGAATTATTCCTACCAGATGGTACCGACCAACCCTACTGGCTCATCGACTAGTATTTGTGTTAGTTTGTATAAAGGTACGGAATGTTTGTACCTCAACGATAAAATGATTTATCAGCATCATGGAAACAATAGGCCTGGTGTTGGCTTAATGGTTAAGGTGCTTGGCTTAAGATCATAGGGTCTTGAGTTCAAGGCCCTGTTGGACCGTTGAGCCAGGTCGGGTTGACTCAACCTGTCATCCTTCCACGGTCGGTAAAATGAGTACAAGCTTGCTGGTAACAGGGGCATTGCATCAGCAACACAGCCACACCTCCAGTAAAAAAATGCAGCCAAGCAGTCATAGTCAAGCAGGTGGCATACAAATAAGTAAATGAATGGAAGCAATTCAGAAAACAATTACTGACTACAAATTCATTAACGACTCCAATTATTTGCACCTTATGGGTTCGGACAGGGAATATTTTATGAGATGGCTGGTCAAGCCTGACGTTTGAATGAAGGTGGCTGGGATTTATAATTTGTTCAGTGATAAATCACCTCCTCTTCCCAAAAGACACTGGGATCATTAACATCTACTAACTAGGGGTACGATTCTCAATTTGAGTGTGAGAGGTCACAGGTTCGAATCCCGGCCAAGCCCGATTAAAATTTTTGGGCTTGTTCTTCAAAAAGCGGGACACCATGGACACCAAGACGAAACACTAAATGCCTCCCTCCAGGAACCATGATTGCAGACGGCTGGCAGGATGGCCTGAAGGTACGCACACTCATCTCTAAGCTTGCTTGTCTGGGTATGAATCTCAGCCCAGCAATAAACTGTCATCCTGGTATTTCACAGGCAGGGTGATTCATTAATGTGTGTGCCATCCCTCAGAGGGACGTTAAACAGGGCAGACCAAACATTATTCTGTTTATTTCCATTAAAGATCCCACTCTGTCCTTGACAAAGAGTAGGCGAGCTATCGCCAGCACCAGGAAAAAACTCCAAATTGTTGCCCGAACTACTGATGGGAAGGTAATGACAAACCACCCAATACAACCTCTGCCAAGAAACTGCTTTGGCAACACCGACACTAAAACAGAATATGGGACATCAGAAATCAGAAAAATGATAGCAGATGGGACACACAGCTTAAAATCCATCCAAAAGATGTCACACTTTGTGATGTAACGCCTTGCCTGCGAAGCAACAATCTGACAATTTATAGGAGGAGGAGATTGGGACCATACTCTGTGCAGAGGGTTGGTGCGGCTTTAGCTGTCTTCTTGGCTATTGGGCACAATCCTGGATGGGTCACCACTCCGACACAGTATACCAGCATGCTGGCACTCATTTTGCCGACCTCGGAAGGATGACAGGCCGAGTTAACCCCACCTGGTATAAATTCAACAGCTGAGCGGGATTTGAACTCGGGACCCGAGGATCCAAAGCCCACTACCCTAACCATTAAGCCAACACCAGGCATTGTAAGCCAACACCAGACAGTTTATAGTTGTATCGAGAATTGAACACAGACTACACATCTCACAGGCAGATGCTCAACCCCTACACTATAGTGTCAGACTTTGGGACAAGCAGATATTAATACATCATCATCATCGTCAAAATGTTGTTCCTGAAGACCACTCTTGAAAGAAATAAAAAAGGAGTCCTTTTCTGAAATGTGGGGTGAATGGAAATCAGTCGACCAAGTGATTAAGGACCCCATGATGTTTTCAAGTTTATATGAGGTTTCTAATAGCTTTCGGTCTAATTGTGAGATAGGACGTCTGCCATGTGAGTAATGAGGTAGGTTCTCCTAACGAGTGTGAGTTTCTCTAGTGACCCGATGTAATACTCCAGTAATGCCGATTGTACTGGGCACAAAATCGATGATTGTGACAGAATTTAACAGAAAAGATTCAAATACTTTCTAACCAAAAGCGATTTCGAATTTCTGCGACAGTTTTTTTATTTATGTTTTTTTTTATTGGCGCATCTTTCTCGACATCCAATCAGTGATTGAGACCCAAACAAGGTGGACTGAAAATTCGTCTCCTGATGATGATGATGTACAAAAGACACGACTCTCAATCTCAGCCTCATAGAGTCTTAAAGAGTGGTGAGAGTTGTCTTTCTGGGAATAAACTCACTTTATAACTTCAGCAAAAAACAGCAGGGACAACAATATTTAAACTTATAAAAAGGGGGGCATCATGTCAAACTCTAAAAACAGTTAATTTACAAACTGAGAATGAACTTGCAAACGTTGGTTTGGCTCCGTTTATGGTGAAAACAAAGTGCAAAAACAGTACTTTTCATCCGTTGGAGACAGGCCTGGAAATCCACTTGATTTCCGCGATGCCTGAAACAAAGTGATTTTGCTTTCATAAATGTGGGAAAGAAAACAGTCAGCTTGTAATGGCCATTATCAATCAAAAATTATTGCAATGCACATTTCATCTTCGATGGCATATTAAAACTAAATTATTTAAACTCCAGAGAATGTACCATTCCACATTGATGTTATAAATTCACGAATGGGGACCATATACACTTTAGACACTTGTAGTGGCTTCTATTTTACATTCATTCAGATAACTAGGCATGGTTTAAAACCAAGAACAACCAATTGGCAACCAGTACTTTTCCATGATCTTCACGTCATTGTGAAGAAGATTCATCCAGGCTCTTGCGAAGTTTCTTTAGCTTCAGGACACGTACTGTGGCTTTAACCAGCTACTAGCTCTCGACTGTTTTTTATTTATCCGTATGCAGCCTATGGCTTCTTGACTGCATCAGTTTTGGGGGTGCAGCTGTGCTGCTGAGGCAATACCGCTGTTACCAGCACACTGGTACTCATTTTGCTGATCTCAGGATGACGGACTGAGTCAACCCCACCTGATGTTAACTCAACGGCCCAACAGAGGCATGAACTCAAGACCCTAGGATCTTCAGCAAACACCAGGCCATGGCTGAAGGGTGCAAGGGGTCTAAATGGAGTTAAAGTCTAAAGCACTTATCTTCACTATTCTTTTGGAAGGGGGCCACTTTTGCTGACAAGACATCAGTGTGAGAGCCGCCACACTGCCTGCAGGACTCCAAAATGGTTGCTATTAGGTCTCGCCTCCACGTACTCTTTATTTTTATTATTTTCTCATTGTGCTCACTGGACTGCAAGCATAATTGTTTGCATATGCCATCTACTGATGCAGTGATGTTACTTTTACACTTTGCATTGGAACACTCATTTGAAACCATTGTGTGAATTTGATAGCATATATGGCGGATTATGATGCGGCGTTTTCACATTTGTGTATTATTGGCCACATGTTATGGGCCGCACTTTAAGCCACCAGAGGCCGACAGTGGCTCGCGGGCCACGCAATGAAGAACAGGGGGCTAAGGTGTCTTTGGGACTTAAGGTGTGTTACGGTTTAAAGGGTCTAGGGGTCAAAAGGGTATAAAAGGTCAAAAGGGTGAAGGTATCTAAAGGTGTCCAAAGTGTTGAAAGGATCTTAAAGGTAAAAGGGGTCTTAAAGGTCTTTTAAGTCGTCAGGGACTTTTCGGTAATCTAGGTCTTTTGGGTCATTTGAGTCTTCGGGGTCTTCAACGGTCGAAGGGGTCTCAGCAGTCGAAAAGTTCATTCCGACAGTATGTAATTAATAGACTACATATGTGAAGTCAGGGTGCAACTGGTGTTCAAACAAGATGTAATTGACAGACATAGTCATGCAGCTTCATGGCTTCACCACGCTTTTCGATTTTATATACGTGTATGTATATACATATATATTGTTGCAGATTCGCGCCCGCCGGCGTGCTGACGGCCACGTAACTCGAATCGCGGCACGTCGCCCACCGGACGGACAATCCAGTCGTGACCCTCTCGGACTAACGCCGGGAACCAGTCACGGGTGGACCTTTCGGTCTCACCGCGATCGAGCCAATCGGCCCCCGCGTGGGATAGGGTTGCTCGCCAAATTCGACCTACCTACTAAGTACCCACACGGAGGGTAGACCGGGCGATCGCACCTCGCCGCAGGTCGACTTCGGACACGGGCCACTTAAGCGACCCGTTCCGTACTATCGGGATAACCGAGCGGTGTTATCGTCGGCCTCGACGGTTCGATTAATTATCGGGCGTATTCAGCCCACTATCAACCCTTTACGTGAAGCAAGATGAGGATTCAATGAAAGAAATGACGAAGCGAAGCGGGAAACAGTTCAACACAAAGCACATTTATTCGCGATGAATGGAAAGCACACATATTCAATTCCACCAAAAGCACATAGAAAAGAAAAAGAAACACAATGCAATTTTACACAAAAAGCAAATGTAAAAGCGAAGACACAATGCAGAGCTATCCGACTACCGAGCACACGGCAACACTTATACAATTCTACTTCACAGACGGCGCCGACAACACATATTCCCAAAGCAAAAGAAAAGAACACCCTCAAGGATGAGGTGGGCCTGAGGCCGAGACCGGGTCGGGCCTACCCGTCTGATGATGAGGCGCGAAGTGGCGATGGTGCCCCAACTCCGCGGGCCTCGCGGACAGTGTCTGGTAGGGGGTGGGAAAAGGGGCCCCCTTGGTCGCACTATCTCAGCGCGGGGGGAAACAGGAGGGGGTTGCTGATGCTCGGGGAAAGGAGGATTTTTACTCTGTCTTGGGTCCCGCGACGAGCGTCTCCACCTCGACCAGGTCGCGCCGTCGGCCTCCCTGGTGTGCAGCTCCCGGCACCGACGCGAGCACCCCCTCGTCTGCCCTCGCCGCCTCTCCACAGCTCCGTCCTCTTCGCTCCGACTCCAACTCCGAACTCTTCCTCCTGCGAACTCCTTCCAACGCACACACAACTCCAACGCACACCACGACGACGACTCTGACGAACGCAGCCGCTTATATAAGCCCCGTGGCTTCGCCTTTGACCCCCTGCCTTCGAACTTTCACCTCGCTCCCCATTGGCCCGAGAAAAAGTGGGCGTGAATGCATTTTGATCCATGAATTTGCATATAGCGACCGCCCTCCAACGCCCTGGAGGCGGGGCCAAATCGCCCCTCGCTCACCGATTGGACGGAACAAAAGTGTGCGCGAGTCGTTTTTGATCCGTTTTTGGAGCGGAAAATCCGTGGTTTTGTACACGCTGTTCGGCGCGCGCCCTGCACGAGTCCAATACCGGGACCCACAAGCGGCGCAAGAACGGTGGCGATGCGACGGTTGCGAGGTGTGACGGGAAAGGTCATGGCTGTTGTGGTGAAGCGGCGTTGTGGTGGGTGGTTGATGTTGTGACGACTGTTGAGACGCGGTTGGCGGTGGTAACAATGGCGGTTGGTCCAAAATAAAGATAGTAAAAGAAAAACGGCTATCCTGAAGAGTCGCAGCACGCATGAATGACATGTATTCCCACTAGACAACGGGTTTGGGCCTAACTACACATATACTTACCGAGATACCTCACCTAAGGGACCTGAATGGTGGTTTGCGAATTTGGTAACCACAACAATATATATATACAGCTCTGGACAAAAAAAATAAGAGACCACTCCAAAAAAAATTTAAATCAGCATCTCTACATGTATAGCAGGCATTCCATACCAGTGTCTGTTGAATTCCAACACAGGCACACCTCATTCTACTTAGAGAGGTACTGATTAGGTGATCACCTGAACCGAATCATATTTAACAAGAAAAAGTATAAAATCCACTGCTGTGGTCATCACTATCCTCTTGCAATAGGACCAGCTGGATGGCAAAATCAGTGTGAGTAGTACCTCAAAAGTAATTAGAAAAAAAAAACAAACAAAAAAAACGATTGACCATGCCAAAAGAGTTGAAAAAAATTCTGGCTTAACTGGCAGATGGATACAGTGAGCATCACGTTGCTTCCATCCTTAAAATTTCAAAGATGGCGGTTCATAAGAACAAGGTCAAGCAGCAGACATTGGGGACAACAAAGCGACAGACTGGCAGAGGGCGAAAACGACTTTCCACTGACCGGGGTGACCGCCAACTCATTCGAATGTCACTCAACAACCGTAGGATGACATCGAGTGACCTACGAAAAGAATGGCAAACAGCAGCTGGGGTGAAGTGCACGGCGAGGATGGTTCGAAACAGGCTCCTTGGGGCAGGGCTGAAGTCGTGCAAAGCTAGAAAAAAGCCCTTCACCAATGAGAAGCAAAGAAGAGCCAGGCTGAGGTTTGCAAAAGACCATAAGGATTGGACCGAAGAAGACTGGAGTAAGGTCATCTTCTCTGATGAGTCCAATTTTCAGCTTTTCCCAACACCTGGTCGTCTAATGGTTAGACGGAGACCTGGAGAGGCCTACAAGCCACAGTGTCTCGCATCCACTGTGAAATTTGGTGGAAGATCGGTGATGATCTGGGCGTGCTTCAGCAAGGGTGGAATCGGGCAGATTTGTCTTTGTGAAGGACTCATGAATCAAGCCACATACAAGGTTGTCCTGGAAGAACACTTGCCTCCTTCTGCTCTGACAATGTTCCCCAACTCTGAGGATTGGTTTTTCCAGCAGGACAATGCTCCATGCCACACAGCCAGGTCAATCAAGGTGTGGATGGAGGACCATCAGATCAAGACCCTGTCATGGCCAGCCCAATCTCGAGACCTGAACCCCATTGAAAACCTCTGGAATGTGATCAAGGGGAAGATGGATGGTCACAAACCATCAAACAAAGCCGAGCTGCTTGAATGTTTGCACCAGGAGTGGCATAAAGTCACCCAACAGCAATGTGAAAGACTGGTGGAGAGCATGCCAAGACGCTTGAAAGCTGTGATTGAAAATCAGGGATATTCCACAAAATATTGATTTGTGCACTCTTCCTTAGTTAAACATTAGTATTGTGTTGTTTAAAAATGAATATGAACTTTTTTTGTTTGTATTATTTGAGGTCTGAAAACACTGAATCTTTGTTGTTATTTTGACCAGTTGTCATTTTCTGCAAATAAATCCTCCAAATGATAATATTTTTATTCAGAATTTGGGAGAAATATTGTCAGTAGTTTATAAAATAAAACAAAAATGTTCATTTTACTGAAATGCATACCTATAAATAGTAAAACAAGAAAAACTGATAATTTTGCAGTGGTCTCATAATTTTTTCCATTGCTGTATATGTGTATGCATGTATATTTTTTTATATATATATATATATATATATATATATATATATATATATATATATATATATATATATATATATATATATATATATATATATATATATAGTTACGGATCTGGAAACAATTTGCATTCAACATACAGATGTCCCAAAAGTCAGTTATGTCGCGAAGTATGTGTGGAGTCAGATCCCCTTCCTGTTGTCTTGTGACTCCAGTGGGAGAATCAAAGGCATGTGTTGCGATTTGTTTTAGTTCGGTTGTTACATCGAACAAACCATCTAACAACCATCCCATCTGCATGACCCCTCGGCCCATCACGAAGCACCACCAACCAGTTGCCTTCTCGCACCCTGACGTGCCAAGGCAAGATCTCGCGGTTCCGGTTTCTCGACTCCCACAAACGTTGTAACTCTTTCACGACCACCATGGCAACGTTTAAACTGTTGCTCGACAAGTACGAACCCGCGTGGAAGAGTGGGTGGGGTTTCTGGGCAAGGGCCGAAACCCACCCATACATACACACACCACTCCACCCACCCATACATACATACATACATACTCCACTCACCCACCCACCCATACATACATACACCACTCCACCCACCCACCCATCCATCCATACATACATACACACACCACTCCACCCACCCATACACACACCACTCCACCCACCCATACATACACACACCACTCCACCCACCCATACATACATACACACACCACTCCACCCACCCATACATACATACACACACCACTCCACCAACCCATACATACATACACACACCACTCCACCAACCCATACATACAGACACACACCACTCCACCCACCCATACATACATACACACACCACTCCACCCACCCATACATACATACACACACCAATCCACCCACCCATACATACATACATACACACACCACTCCACCCACCCATACATACACACACCACTCCACCCACCCATACATACATACACACACCACTCCACCCACCCATACATACACACACCACTCCACCCACCCATACATACATACACCACTCCACCCACCCACCCATACATACATCACTCCACCCACCCACCCATACATACATACATACATACATACACCACTCCACCCACCCACCCATACATACATACACCACTCCACCCACCCACCCATACATACATACACCACTCCACCCACCCACCCATACATACATACACCACTCCACCCACCCACCCATACATACATACACCACTCCACCCACCCACCCATACATACATACACCACTCCACCCACCCACCCATACATACATACACCACTCCACCCACCCACCCATACATACATACATACACCACTCCACCCACCCACCCATACATACATACATACACCACTCCACCCACCCACCCATACATACATACATACACCACTCCACCCACCCACCCATACATACATACATACACCACTCCACCCACCCACCCATACATACATACATACACCACTCCACCCACCCACCCATACATACACACACACACCACTCCACCCACCCATACATACATACACACACCACTCCACCCACCCAAACATACATACACCACTCCACCCACCCATATACAAACATACACCACTCCACCCACCCATACATACATACATACACCACTCCACGCACCCATACAAACATACATACATACATACACCACTCCACGCACCCATACATACATACACCACTCCACGCACCCATACATACATACACCACTCCACGCACCCATACATACATACACACCACTCCACCCACACATACATACACACCACTCCACCCACCCATACACACATACACACCACTCCACCCACCCATACACACATACACACCACTCCACCCACCCACCCACACACACACCACTCCACCCACACATACACACCACTCCACCCACCCATACATACACACATACACACCACTCCACCCACCCACACACACACCACTCCACCCACACATACATACACACCACTCCACCCACCCATACATACACACATACACACCACTCCACCCATACATACACACCACTCCACCCATACATACACACCACTCCACCCATACATACACACCACTCCACCCATACATACATAAATACATACACACCACTCCACCCATACATACATACATACACACACACCACACCACCCATACATACACACCACTCCACCCATACATACATACATACACACCACTCCACCCATACATACATACATACACACCACTCCACCCACCCAAACATATATACATCACTCCACCCACCCAAACATATATACATCACTCCACCCACCCAAACATATATACATCACTCCACCCACCCTAAACACACACCCGCACTCTTCCAATCAATCCTCGACTTGTCGGCCTTGCTCACCGGATACAAATAGAAAACTGCGCAGAGTATCGCTACGAGCAGAGTCACAGCGAAGATGGCGAAATCGAGCATCTGGACTCCGTGAATGGCGGACGCGCCTGGTTCGTCCCCCTTGGACACAAACAAACCGGCAGAAAGAAAACACCATTCACGGCCGATTGTTCTTCTTCTTCTTCTTCTTCTTCGATTCTGATTCTTCTTCTTCTTCGATTCTTCTTCTTCCGATTCTTCTTCTTCCGATTCCTCTTCTTCTTCTTCTTCTTCTTATCTATCCGATTCTTCTTCTTCTTCTTCATCTTATCGCTCCGATTCTTCTTCTTCTTCTTCTTATCGCTCCGATTATTCTTCTTCTTCTTCTTCTTCTTATAGCTCCGATTCTTCTTCTTCTTAACGCTCCGATTCTTCTTCTTCTTCTTCTTATAGCTCCGGTTCTTCTTCTTCTTCTTATCGCTCCGATTCTTCTTATTCTTTTCGCTCCGATTCTTCTTCCTTTTCTTCTAGCTCAGATTCTTCTTCTTCTTCACGCTACGATTATTTTTCTTCTTCATCTTCGCCAGCGTGTGCAAAGCTCGTGTTTGGTCTGATGGATCAACTCCGTCTCGCCGCCCCCTCAAAAATACCGACAACACACGGACAACACTTCTTGATACAAGTCACGGAAAGCG